>NW_026267197.1:48912-50220 GCF_000697945.3 Frankliniella occidentalis
TAAAAAAATAAAAATAAAAAAAAGTGTGGGGAAGGAGAGAAGAGGGGACAAAATGACACCGACGCGTTGTTGCTACGGCGTTATGGTGTGTTCGCCGTGTTCGGACTGCCAGCAGTGAAGGGGAGTGTGTGTGTGTGTGTGTGTGTGTGTGTCTGTGTGTGTGTCCGTGCGTGCGTAGTGTGAACGAGAGCGCTGCCAGCAGGCATACCCCCCCCCCCTCGGGCCCTTCCCTACGCGTCACTCGGTGTAACGGGCGATGGACATGGTCCCCAAAGGAGTGAGTGAATGTTGGTTCGGGGTCCCCGCGGACACGGCCCGTGCGTGTGGCTTTACCTTCATTTTTATCGCTGTCATCAATGCCGAGCTGTGCCCGCCGTATAATGAGCAACGCTCTGTGCTGCTCCGCTTCATGCTGGGCGAGAGGGAGGCCCCGGTGACGTGCACTAATGGGTACGGAACCCGCGTAAGCCTTCAGCACTCTGATTACTATTCAATTTCGTTTTTATTGTTGCGCCGTCGTGTTATGGTTGTGTTGTATTGTGCTTCGCGTATACGCCTGCGAGCTGTAATGACCGCTAATTCCCCGCGTGCCAGATTTTGTCCCACGCTCCACGCGCGTCCTCGTTACCGCAACCATCGCATCCATCGCATCACAATGACCAAATCATCAGCGCTGGGGACGCACAACAACACAACGTCGTATTTCCCAATCGAGTCGTCGAAGTTCTTATAGTCGGGGATGAAAGCGGTAATGATGAATCTTGTTCTGATTGAGGAATCCATGATGACGTCTGCGTCTTGGATGTCTGAAACACATTCATGACCCAAAACAGGAAAGACTAAACTTTTTTTTGCTCCCCCCTTGAGTAAGACCTCAGCGTCTGTCAACGCCCCACGGGCACGGGGCACGGGGGAGGAATAATTTAGGATTTTTAACACATGGCGTTTGCACCCCTGTATACTTGTACCGGCGTCATGACCATCATGATCCATGATCATCATCACGATCATCATCATTATCATCATGATCACTACATCACCACCATCAACTTGTCACCATCATCACCTTGTACGCTTCCATCCCATCCGTCGCGCCGCCCCCTAGTATCCATCAATCAATTCGCAAAGGCAGCGAGCCCCGCCTCGCCCCACCCCACCCCGCCTCACCCGTGTGTGAATGTGTTGGGTTAGGTGTCGAAGTTGTAAAAACATGTAGTTGTCGTCGGCCAGCATATTGTGAAAATTGTTTGATGTCTGAAATATGTGCTGTGTCCAGCCAGCCCAGTCCGCACATTCTCCGCGACTCGT
>NW_026267197.1:55176-55480 GCF_000697945.3 Frankliniella occidentalis
GCGCGGGCCGGAGAACGCCCGAAGGCCGCCGGGTAGGCAACCCGCCGGCCGGAGTGTCTTGCGCGGCCTCGCGCTGCCTACCGCCCGGGCGCTCCGGAGCGCCAGCGCCACGCCACAGCGGCGCGACGGCGCGACGCGACGCGACTCGGGGGAAGAAAAGAGGAAAAGAGGCGAAAGCGGGCCCGCCTCAGTCCCTCCCGGCCCCGGCGCCCGGCTCGCCACAAAGTTATTGTGAGGCTTTTGCCTTGTTGGTTTCTCTCGAGTTCTCACTGCCCCGGCAAATGAAGCAAGAGGCTGAGCCAGT
>NW_026267197.1:55939-57752 GCF_000697945.3 Frankliniella occidentalis
CATTCAATTTAATACTTTATTTGTATTTATTTACATATTTTGAGAGTGAGAGGATACTGGAGTCGGAGGGAGGGAGGCAGGGAGGGAACGGGAAAAGAAAGACCTGAATAGACAAGTACTCAAAGTATTTGATTCAATGTACTTTTCTTCTCAGTACCTATAAATTCTGGGACCGGAAATGCTAAGAGGACTCATTGGAGCGAGGGGTGAACGTTGAACCACTTGGATATTCCATGCACTCGGTGAAAAATATTGCTAAAATATTCCAGATCTACAAAGAATATTCTAGAAATTCCAAAAATATTCCAGTCATTCCAAAATGTTCCAGGTAATCAAAGAGTAGTCGAGATATTCTTATTTTTTCTTTCAAAAAAATCAAAAAATATTCAAGATACCCACTCTATGTTTGCCAAAAATCTGAGCGCATTGGCGCATTGGGGCTTGAACCCTGCCGTCTGGTGCCGCCCCCTGCCGGGACGCGCCTGGTGGCGCCCGAGGCCCCTCGGAGCGCGGGGTAGGGCCGGCAGCAGGTCTCCCTCCCCAGGCTCACGCCCGGCCCGGCGGCTGCGCTGCTGGCGCGGGCGGGACTCTGAGGACCCCAGTGCCATGCCCAGTGCGTGTGCAGCCACAGTTCCGAGTTGTGTCGAGAGAGGCGGGTTGGGCCGACCCGCAACGCTCCGTATCGGATCGCGTCGCACCTCGTCGAGTCCCGCATCGCGTCCCGCCACCCGTTGGGCCGGGTCGGGCAAGGCTGCTGTCTGGACCGCAACCGCCCCCCGGGGTTGACCGACCAGGACGCCGACGGCGCCCCTCCCTTGTGGACTTGGCGTTGATGTCTTAGTCGCGTGACAGCACACCTGTCCCCGTCGCGCCCAGAAGCGACCGACTGTTACCCCAAACCCGATGGCCTCCCCCTCAGTGGACTCAGTAGTGTCCGCAGCGGGCGGGTAGTGCGAGTACTCCTGCACATCAGAGCCGCCCCGCTCTGCGGCCGGCAGGGCAGTGGACTTCCCTCCTGACTCGCCCCGCTGCCTCCGGCCCCCGCGGGCGAACTGCTCTGCCGCTGACTCGCCCCGCTGCCTCCGGCCCCCGCGGGCGAACTGCTCTGGACTGGGCTGCCTGAGGCATCGTCTCGGCCCCCTCGGTACGGCAGCTGCAGCCACAACTGGGCGCGCCGAGTGCACACTGCAACTGGTCAAGAGGAGGCCCCGGCCGGGCCGCTCTCCACGAGGCTCTCCGGGCCGCGCTGTGATGAGTGTGTTGCTTCCGTCTGGACGTCGGCGCCGCACTGCACTGGATGCGTCCATGACGTGAACAGGTGGGTCTCGCCTTACAAGGAGTGGTGTGTGAATGTGTTGGGTTAGGTGTCGAAGTTGTAAAAACATGTAGTTGTCGTCGGCCAGCATATTGTGAAAATTGTTTGATGTCTGAAATATGTGCTGTGTCCAGCCAGCCCAGTCCGCACATTCTCCGCGACTCGTGTCTCTCCGCCTCGGGCAATGCAAATATATATTTAACACAGTCTGAGGCTGAGGCATTAGGCACTGCTGGACAACATGGTTTTCTTGGGTGGAGGCCGTCATGCACGTCATCGGCGTGAAATGAAAAATTTATCTAATAAGTGTAATTACGAATTTATTGTTTCGTGGGCTTGGCTGACCCACTAAACCACGGGTCTCGCAGATGTGCAGCCTACGGACTACTCTGACGCTGTGGAAGTGTGGGGAGATAGTAGGGCGTTGTACGTGAAAGCAACCAGACAGAGTTGACTCGAGTCGCATCACCAGTAAACTGGTCTGATATCGTCGGGAAA
>NW_026267197.1:61598-63449 GCF_000697945.3 Frankliniella occidentalis
GGGGGGAGAGAGTGGATGAGTGCGACCGAATGAGTGATTCCGATTGGCGATCCTGGTGCGGCTTCTCATCTTTCTCGGCGGTGGCGGCGGGCACATTGTAGCAGCGCTGGGGCGAGAAGCGGTGGCTGCTGCCGCTGCTGCTGCTGCTGGACGCTGGAGGCGGGGAGCGCACAGGCGGCGCTCGAGAAGGATGTGACGGGCGGGCGAGGGGAGGGGGAGAGAGCGAGGGAAGCAAGGGGGAGGGCCCTCGAATGCGCTTATGAGGGTCGGTCGCCTGGGACGTGCGGAGTGCGAGAGGCGGTCCGGCCGCACGAGACGGAGGGAGGGAGAGTGTGGGAGGGTGGTTTGGAGGAGAATAGAGGGAGCTTGTCCTCCCACCCCGGGCGTCGTCTGCTCGGGGGTCCTGTGGGGCCTGTCCTGCCTCTCCAAACAATTAACAGTTTTGCCATTGATACTGCAAGGGCAGCGGCTCTCGTGCAGCAGCAGCGCGCGCTGTATACACACCGACAGCGGCGGGGCGGCGGCGGCAGCCCCCCCTCCCGTTCCCAATTCGCGTCTCCAGGCCGGGGGGCCGCCGCCGCTGCTGCTGGTCTGACAACGATAAGGCCAGAGGCAGGTTGCGCCTCTCCCAGTCAGCCTCCAGTCAGCCTCCAGAGCGAGCCCCATAGCCCCGGGGGCCAGAGAGACTCCAGTGGGAGTCCAGAGCCCGCAGCCTCGCCCAAGGTCCCTGGAGGACCCCTATCGCCTCTGTCCGTCGCGTCGGCCTCCAGTCCGTCTATCCGTCCGTATAACGCCAGCCCGAGCGCCCGCCCCCGCCGCGCTGTCCGCCTGTCCGTCTGTGTCCTACGCGGATATCGGCTGCTGCTGCTGCTGTGCTGCTGCCGGACAAGTCGACCCCTACCTCCACTCTCCCCCGCCGCCCCCTCCTCTACTCCAAACGTCACCCCGTCGTGGCTTTTCTGCTTTAGCTCGGGAGATCTCGTACACACCCCCGCACTATTGCGGAAGTGTGTGAGCTGTGCCAGAGGCCTCGGCCAGAAGCTGCGCCTGGTGGAGACCGACTTCGTCGCTGACGTCACGCCTAATGTTGTGATAGAGAGCTCGCCCAGTGATCGGGGAAACTAGTATGGCAGCGATAATGTGCAAAGCTGGACATGAGCGCGAAATAGAATGCGCGGTCATACCTCCACAGAGCACTTGCAAGGCTTCGGCAACATTGCAAGGCAGCAGAAAGCAGTAGCAAAGACATGCTTTGTTGTCTACAAATCCGCGCAATGCTTTCGGACTTTATTAACTGTGATGAAATTAACTGTAAGTAGTTCAACCTCTTTTTTGTTCTCTGTTGAACTGTAGATAGGTTGCGTAATGCATCGTCGTTGTTTTGTGTTTAAGTATACTTCGCGATATTTCGAGTGAACTGCAATATTATGTGTGTTTGTGGCAGGCAGTGTACCTGCCCGGCCTGTCCAACCCTATTTCCCTCACGCGCCTGCCTGCCCGGCCTGCACGCCTGCCGCTCGCCCCTCGCTATAGCTCCCGTTTTCCCAGGGGGGATCAGTGTAGCCTACCCCCTCCCCCATCCCCCTCGGGGGCCTTCGGCCGCCCGAGCCGCGCCCTCAGTGATTGAAAATTTAGCGGACGAGATTTTATTTGACAAATGGATTTTTCTCTTTCACGGGGGCGCGGCGCTCTTTGATGCGTTAGAGGCCGCTCAATCCATCCTTGTCTGCAGCTGCGCTGCCCCGCCTCCCCTGTTCTCTAGAGACGCGGCCTAAAGGGGGAGTGAGGTATATCGCCGCCGTCCCTGCTTCTCGCCCAGCCGCGGGCGGGGCGGCCTGAGGGACGGCCTAA
>NW_026267197.1:63499-65472 GCF_000697945.3 Frankliniella occidentalis
GCTGCCCCATCCAGTTATGTGGCAATTCATGAGGTGTTTCCATAATTTTGAAATTGTGAGAGCAAATATGCTCAGTTTGCAAAACGTTTACCGCCCATTGAACGTGGCCAGTTTGGACAGCCACAAGCCCTGGTTAACTTGACGAATAGGAGTGTGTCCGAATTCTCGAATGTGTCGACACTTTGCGATTCGTGTCGACACAAATTTGGTAAGGGGACGGGGTGGTCAGCAGGGAGGGCAACCTGCAGCCATCCCTCGCGAAAGGACGTCGCGGTCCGCGGTCGTCCGCGGGGGTAGTCGCGAACCGCGACAAACTTAAGTCGTCGATATAGGTCGGTCGCGGTTCGCGACTACCCCTGCGGACAACCGCGGACCGCGACGTCCTTTCGCGAGGGATGGCTGCAGGTTGCCCTCCCTGCTGACCACCCCCTCCCCATACCAAATTTGTGTCGACACAAATCGCAAAGTGTCGACACATTCGAGAATTCGGACACACTCTAGACGCATGTTTCAACAATGTGATAAGCGCAAACACAGAAACAGCTTGAAAGTAGCAAAATCAACTAAGTCGAAATTTCGTGGAACATCCAGAATTTTCAATGTGTTACTCACTTATATTACTTGCGAAGGATTTTTCGTATTGCGGAGGATTTGACCGCCCTGGAAGCTGTGGAAAGAATGTTAGCGCATTATAAAGAAAATCGTTTGCAATTGTTTCGCAAACTGCGAAAGAGCCACTGTTCGCAATGATTCTTCAGTGTGCTCCGACAGTCCGTTTCTGATTAGGAACGCGTGTAAACGTAATTTGGAAATGTATGCACTTTTTACGCACTTTTAAAATAATAATAAAATCACATTTCTAGTTAGCCTGTGTTCACGTATCGACGTATCCATCATGCATTTTTTTTCATTTGGTTTAAAAGTGCACGTGAGCTTGCGTAGCTCGTACATAATCGAGCACAACCCGTTTTCCGTCATGTCGGAAGCGGAAAAGCGGTCAGACATGTTAGCAAAATCCGAGCTGACGGGTAAAACAACCAACCGCCCCATCTTCCTACCGCTACCCCACACACACCTCTGGCCGCACACAGCCGGGCTCCCTTAAAATGAAAGTGCGGGAGAGAAAAGCTGGTTAATCCTTATGAATGAATAATGACCACAAAAAAAGAAACGGAGGCATGAAAAAAAAGTACGTACCCGAAAGCCATCCTTGGCGGGGCGAGCCGGCGACGGCCTCATCTCTCTGTCCCTGGAAAATACGCGTCGCGTACGTTCCGCCGACCTTCGTTAGCGTGTGTATGAGGCCTGGCCTCGCCCCGCCCCGCTCCGGGGCCTTCCACCACCACCTGTTCTCCTGCAGGCCATACTAGCGCCAGGAGCTCGCCGAACAGCGCGGCTCCCGCTATCCAACTTCCAGCGCGCAAACTGACAAGAACAAAAGACAAAACGAAAACTGGGGTGGGGGGGAAAACGCGTCGAGGCGAAACGTGGTGGTGCGACCAAACCTTTGGCGCTGCATTGCATTACGTACATTTGTTTCCATCAGCTGGTCGCCCGCCCCTCTGCGCCCCGCCCGTCCACGCCGCGGGCACCCCCGTCATGTCCTGATCGGCGGCCGGCGGACCCACGCGAGACGCCGAGCAGCGCTGCGACGCACGGCGCGCTGGGGCGGGGCGGGGCGGGCGGGGCGGGTTCTGTCTGCCCGTGACGTGTGACGTGCTCGAACATGGCGATAGTACAAAGGCTGCGCCGTGTTCCCCCGGTGCCCACGATTTAAAAAAAAATAAAATAAAAGTGTGGGGAAGGAGAGGAGAGGGGACAAAATGACACCGACGCGTTGTTGCTACGGCGTTATGGTGTGTTCGCCGTGTTCGGACTGCCAGCAGTGAAAGGGAGTGTGTGTGTGTGTGTGTGTGTGTGTGTGTGTGTGTGTGTCCGTGCGTGCGTAGTGTGAACGAGAGCGCTGCCAGCAG
>NW_026267197.1:70028-71283 GCF_000697945.3 Frankliniella occidentalis
AGGCGCGCAGATGGGGGCTGCCCGAGGGGCCGCACCGGGTGCGCGTGGCCACCGGCCCGTCGGGCGGGGTAGGGCGGAGCGGGGCGCCTCGCGCTCCGGGGAACTTTCACTGGGTGACGGGTGCTGCCGGAGCAGAGAGCCAGCCCGGCCCGGCCGCATCGCAAAGTTTCCTCTTTTTTTATGTCCAGGGCCACCCCGCCACGCCACGCTCCGCCCGCCCCTCCCCACCCCGCCCCGCCAGAACGCGAGCATCGAAGATCGAAGAGCATCCCGGGGAGGCCCTTAAATCAAGCGAGTCCCCCAGTAGTATACAGCCCGGCCCCCACTGCGCGCACTTCTCTCGTTGTTTCGGGTGAAATGCATCCGGGTGGTCCTAGGGTGGTGGTGGAAGCCGAGCCGTGTCCTGTTGGAACGTAACTAGCAGTAGTAGTAGCCTGTATGCAGTCGTGCGGACGGGTTGCCTATTCGCATGGGTCCGTCCTGAAGGTACAGGCAATACAGCACACAACAGTATTGCGGGTTTGCCTACCCGATCTGCCCTTCAGGCGCCATAGGCCCTTGGGTATGCATGCAAACCTGCAACACTGGGGAATTATTAGCCTCTTTACACTCGGTATACGATGGCTTCGTGGCTAGAGAAGATAGGCAAACCCGTGCGCCCTAATGCATGCGGGCAAGCATACATATGGTCTCCAGCAGCGGGGCACAGCGCCCACCGTGTGGGATGGCAGGGCCGTTCGTGTCCTCGCCGAGGTCCTTGCCGAGGTCCCATACTGCATAATCATTTGCTGTATAAACGTTTGCTGTTGCGGTCTTCCGCTCGCAGAGTCGTGGGTGGGCGCAGTGCGGTCTACGGAGTGGATTCGAGTGTAGTTGGGCTAGGCACCGGAGAGAGAGAGAGAGAGAGAGAGAGAGAGAGAGAGAGAGAGAAGAAATAAACGAGGAAAAAGTTAGAAGAGCAGGAGCGCGCACGGGGAAATTTCGAGCAGGAGCGATGCGAGCGATGGTGCGGCCTGAGTGACGTGCAAAAACACACCTGTTTGTAGTTTTAAGGCCGACCAAAGAGGAGGGTTAAAGCAACAAACAAGGAGTAGATTACAGTCGTCTCTCTCGCTCTTCCTTCATTCTCCCCCCTCTCTCGCCAAACACCGCGCCCGATCGCTTGGGTAACACGCTGTGTGCCCCCGGGCCGCAGTAAGGGGGCCACAGTGTGGCCACACGGCCGTGGATAATGACACCGGCCCGCCCCTCCCCC
>NW_026267197.1:71535-72311 GCF_000697945.3 Frankliniella occidentalis
GCGAAGCCGAGGTTGAGGTTTAGGCAGAGAACAAAGGAAAACGACCCGGCTGCCCACCCACTTCTTTTTAAAAGAATACCGGGTGTCCGGGAGAATACGCGGCAGCTCGAAGGGTTGCCTACGCACTGGCTTGCAGGCACCGAGGGCGAGAGGGGGAGCGGTGGAGGTGGCGGCAGGCGGCCGGTCGCCACGGTTGCCTCTCGCCTCCTCCACCACGCCCCCTCTCTCCCTCGGCACCTGCAAGCCAGTTCGTAGGCAACCCTTCGAGCTGCCGCGTATTCTTCCGGACACCCGGTACACCAGTAGTACCTCCGCCGCGCTGCTGCTGGCGGGCTGCGAGCTGCTGCGCGGCCCAAAGTGGCGTGGCCAGCTGTTGTTATGGGAAATGTAAGTCGCTTTGGCATCTCACCTGAGGTAACGGATTTCCGTGCGGTGCGGCGGGGTGCGGGGCGGGGTGCGGTGCGGTGGAGGAAGGTGGCGCTAAGGCTGCGGTGGCAGGAGAGGAGTGGTGGGGTGGTGCGGGCGGGGGGAGCTGCTATGGCGCTTTCCGGTCCAAGTTAGTAATTATGTTGGCCCAGCCCCGGCCAGCTGCAGGGCTGCCAGCCCTCACATTGTGCACCCCGCCGGTCTCCCCCACGGACCCCTCCTCACCCTCTCCCCCATGTCCCCCATGTGCAGTGTCGCACACTCCCTGAACCTCCAGCGCTCTGCGCGCTCTGTGCGGCCAGTTGCATAATTAATTTTTTCTCTCGCCCGCTTAAACACACACACACACA
>NW_026267197.1:72361-73875 GCF_000697945.3 Frankliniella occidentalis
TAGAGAAACAACAATCGTGCTTAAGTTGTTCATTGATAAATGAATTACAAAATATCGTTATATCACGTTAATTATACTTCAATATTACTTTACTGTAATATCACTGATATTGCCGACGTAGGATTCCTACGAATACGTCCAATGGGAATTGCCGATCCCTCGGAAAATAGGAAAACACTAACATTTCGAATTTGCTGAAACTGTGTTAATAGGATGCAGAGGCCCAGCAGCGTAAGACGGATATCGCGGGTATGGGTCTGTCGGTAGAAGAGCTTTGGCCTAATAATGCTTACGGGATGGCTACATTGGAGGACAAGGCAGTGCGTGGTCTCCTGTGTAGATGTTGATTTACGTGTTCCCGGCTATCTGTGCCACGACGGCCCGCAGCGCGGTTCACAGCTGCGGTCTCCGTAGAGCCGGTTTAGGACGTACTAATACCTTCCCCCCCCTCCCTGTCTTCCTCCTATCCCAGCGGCCTCTTCGCTGTCAACGCACCCCCAACCCCCAGCCTCCTCATCCTGTCCGAGCTGCCGTTGCCCCCATGTTGCGCGCACAGGACAAACTATACGCCCCTTTGCTCGGCCCTATTAGTGGTCCGGGGTGTTGGTACGGGGCGAAGGTGCTGCCGGGCGTCCCCCGGCGGCCAGCTGCAGGTGGCGGGGCAGGTGCGGGGCGCCCCCCAGGTGCGATGCCTTATTAGAGGTCCCCTAGGGGCCGACTTCCTGCTTACCCTACCCGCCCCGCCCCGCCTGCCTTGCGGACGTGTGTTTAGGCTCAGCCCCAGTAAGCCAGCAAGCGCATGAGTATGCATGCGGCTTTAGGGAAGGCCGGGGCCGTAGGGTGGCGGGGCGTGGTGGGGCGTGGCGCGGTGGGGTGGCGCGGGGCTGATAGAAGGATCGAGGTGGTTTCTTGCAGCGCATACCACCGGCAGAAGGTGGAAGCTCCGCTCGCTACTGCTGCTTCTCTAGATTCTCCGACTGCGATTGGGAACGGTAGAGCAGCAGCAGCAGCAGCAGCAGCAGCAGCAGCAGCAGCAGCAGCAGCAGCAGCAGCAGCAGCAGCGGCAGCAGTAGCGGCAACGGGGCCGCCGGCAGAGGACGGCTTTAATTAACGTAGGGCCCCGTGCGTTAACATTATGCACGGGGTAGCTGAGCGAAGTGCATTAAATTTACAGAAGACATAAAAAATATAGAACAAAACTATACCGAATGAGGGTCCGCCTAGTAGGTAGGCAACCGGTCGTCTGTTCCTTGAACGTAAGAGATTTGGGGGGGGGGGCGCTTCTAATTCTTCCGTCTCTAGTGAGCCGTCTAAGGGATAAGGAATTTGTCTGAAGATCCCTGTATGTGCATTGAGGCAAGCTACTGTGCACCCCCCCTCCCCTCTCCCCCGGCATCCCTCGAGGGGTACTTCACTATCAATTCGATTACACCAATTTTTCGGACTATCTCTGATTGATTTCTCTTTAATTTTCTGATTTTTTTCTGATTTTTTTTCTGATTTTTTTCTGATTT
>NW_026267197.1:75805-76709 GCF_000697945.3 Frankliniella occidentalis
CCCCGGCCCCCTTTCCCCTCCCCCGTCACTAACTTCTCATTAGTGCCCCATTCTCCGCCGTCCCCGCGGGCGCGACCGATGTGACCCTCCGAGTAACTTGCTTTATGGGTGCGAGTGACGAAAGTGCGACGACGACGCGCGGCCGCGCCACCCGCGGGCGCCCTCCCCTACTCCTCCGCCCGCCACTTCTCCAGCCCACTTTATACACCCGCTTATCGCCCCACTTCAACGAGCCCTCTTCTCGCTGACCCCGCCAATCTGAAAAACATCGTCGTAAGTTTATAATTTCTTTGTAAACTCGAATTATAGTTTAAGTTGTAAATTTACGAGAGCACTTTTTTTACTCGCCAATGCATTTTAATTCGATATCTACTGCATGTATTTTTACGATGTTACAAATTGTTATTTTACAAGTTGCGTCAAAGACAATTTTTCCCGTAAACCTTACAACTATTTATCACACTGACAAGTAACTTATTTCACGGTTGCGAGTGCGCCCTCCACCTCACCCTGTCCATGCCGCGCTGCCCACCACCTCCTCGGCCGGGCTACTCTCGCCGCCACTCCCTGCTCTGCTAGCTGCTCTGGCCCACTTCATGCCCGCTTTCTCGCCCCACTTCACCGAACCTTTCGCTCTGTTGCCCGTATTTGCACTGCCCTATTATGCCCCAATCGCAAACACCTTCGCCGGCGAAACCGGCTAGGACGTACTCAGACCCCTACCCCGCAGCTTCCCGTTCCACCTTCACCCCCCCTCCAAATCACCGCCCTCCAAACCTGACCCTGCTCCCGTTTACTCCGTTCTGAAGCCTGTAAACCTAGAGGATACTGTTTCGTGACTGTGAGTGCAGCTTCGTGGAGTTTTACATACACGACAATATTCCATAGTCTCCATTTATATTTT
>NW_026267197.1:84060-84972 GCF_000697945.3 Frankliniella occidentalis
CCTCGCTCCGTCACTCTGGGTGTCGCAGCGGCACGACCACGGCGCGCCACCGCCCAGTCATTACAGCCAAAGTTTGCGTTCTTATAAACAAGTTAAAAGCACCCGTACCGAGCGGGCGAGCTCGTCTCAACGCGCGTCCGCTGCGGTGACCCAACAGTGGCACACTGCTCCCCTCCCCGGCTCTATCTCTATCTCTCTCTCGCTCTCCCTTATCCTTTTGCCCCTCAGCCGTACTCTCTCCCTCCCTCTTTCTCTTCTCCCCTAAGGAGTGGCCACACGAAGTGTGCGCGCGGCAACTTCCTGGATGATAATTACATCCCCCTCCCACCCCCTCTGTCTCCCTGTCTCTCTCTCCTTCTCCCTCTCTCTCTCCCTCTCCCCCTTTCCCCCATCCCCTCAATCCCCTCCATCCCCTCCAGAGGACCAGGGGGACACTACTGCAGCTCCGCCACACCGCACAACGCCGCCTGAAAGGGAGGAAAGAGGGGGGGGGGGGGCTGGCATGCTGCGTGGTCTCCGTCCGTGGCGCAGAATTCTTTCCGTGTAGGCCCGCTGCACTGCACTGGCGAGGCGAGGCCGGCCGGTCGAGGCCATTTTAAGGGCAGGAGTGGTGGGGCCAGCTGGGGCATGGTGCACTTTATTGGTGGTATCATTTCGGAGCACCAAACATATTCCGGCAGATAAAATAAGTAATAAATAGTCTAGCTGTATGCACCAAGTTCGCATACGATTAACACTCATAGATGTGGGCATTTTGCGTTTTCCCAAATAATATTCTTTGAGAAATTTTGCAGGATTTTTGCAGGAAAACTAAAACGGGTTTCATCTAGGTTTAGCTGCACTCTAAAACCTTGCGCAATGAATGTTTTTGGGTTTCATCTAGGTTTAGCTGCACTCTAAAACCTTGCGCAA
>NW_026267197.1:85022-86028 GCF_000697945.3 Frankliniella occidentalis
GGTTTAGCTGCACTCTAAAACCTTGCGCAATGAATGTTTTTGGGTTTCATCTAGGTTTAGCTGCACTCTAAAACCTTGCGCAATGAATGTTTTTGTATTGTGGAAACAATTCTGTGCAACCGTTATATACATAAATTTCCTTGTATTACAAGAAATTTCCTTGGATTACAGGAAATTTCCTTAATCTTACCACGTTCGCCCCTACCAATATTAGTTTCCTATCGGACGATTCGGCGAAAATACCTCATTGTAACGCCGCGAATCGAATGGTGGCCTCAGGCCGATTCGGTTCGGCGTGGCGGGCTGACCGGCGAGGCGCAGCCCGGGTGGGGCTGGTCGAGGCGGGGCGCGGGGCTCTTCGGTGTGGGGTGGGGATCGGACAGTAATACCCAAGTGCCGGCGTTAAACTTTAGTGCAACGCGCCTGACCGACCACCAGCCGGCTGCACCGTGGCGCTTCACACCCAACCGTGCGAGTGTGTGTGTGTGTGTGTGTGTGTGATTGTGTGTGTGTGCGTGTGTGACTCAGTCTCAGCTTCCCCATCTTCCTCTCTCCAGCCTCCTGCCCCCTTCCCTCTCCTTACCAAACGAACGACACGCCCGCGTCTGCCTCTTCGGGACGTGTCTCTGTTCGGCGCTGGTGCACAGGTCGTCACAACGTCGGGAGTGGAGTGTAGTAGTACGTACCTACCGTTGGAAAAAATATTTCCGCGTTTCGGGATCGTTCTACTTGGTCACTCCCATTCACTGGACATTTTCTGGTGTTCCATATACACTCCTGCTGGGTGGCAGATACTTGTGTGGATTCAGAAAGTGTCCTAGCAGTATTACAAATAAGTGGCCGACTTACCCAGTTTCCGTGGTCGGCCACTTTTAGTCGCCCACACCCGCGACCCCAGATTTACAGCGCGGCTGTGGATAACAGGGACCATGGTTTATTTACCCTCCCACGAGCTTCTTAAGGGACCCCCCTCCGCTCTCTCCTTCCTCCATCCTCCCCCTCCTCC
>NW_026267197.1:86343-87755 GCF_000697945.3 Frankliniella occidentalis
CCCCGCCCCGCCCACTAACCCTTCCCCCCAGTTCAGCGTGCGTGGGCCTCGCGCTATCTCTATGCCGTCAGCCGACGGCCGCGCTATCCTGCCCCGGCAGCGGAGTCCCGTTGAGAAAATAGGGGGCTGTTAGCTTTAACCGGGCCCGGGCCGTTGGCCGTGGCCGTGGCCGTGGTCTGGTCCGGTCGCGAGGACGGCCTTCGCCTATAGAGCCGACGCTGCCCGCTCCGCCCCCCGCTCCGCCTAACCGGGCCCGCTGAGGGACGGCGGCACGGGCCGTCGTAATTTACGCAGTGTCGTTCAAATATTAGCAAACGGGGGCTGGCGCCGCTGGGGCTGTGGCGGCGCCGGAGGCCGGTGGACGGCGGACGTTTTCAGGTCGGTTCCAGGGGATGTTCCAGGGGATGTTCCGCGCCGAGAGGCGTTCCCAGAGACGTCCCAAGGACTCATGCGGCGGCCGCAGGCCTCCAGGCAGGCAGACCTATAAAACGAATGAACCGATTTCACGGGTTACGACCGGAAACATTTTTCTCCCGCGCGTTTGGGCCCGTTTTGGGGCGCGCCCGTTAGGCCCGTTAGGGGAGGGGAGGGACCCTCTTCATTGCCGGCGCCCGCCGCTGCCTTCCCACGCTCCGCCCCACCATGCCCCGCCCCGCCACGCCCCGCCACCACGCCGCGCCACGCGCCTGCAAACCTTATTGCTGCTGTGCGTTGTGGCCAAGGCATGGGTGAGGCTCGGCGTGGCGTGGCGTGGCGTGGCGCGGCGGGGTGTGGCGGGGCGGGGCGGGGCGTGGCAGAGCGTGTTGGGTCCCCACGAGTGACTCGTCGTCATCGCATTCATCGCAAGCCTGTTGAGGACGATGTCCCTCCTCCCTCCTCCTCCTGATCCCCTTCCTCTCCACGAGTCCTTTTTTTTTCTTCATATATATCCTTCATATATTTTTCTTGTCTCTCCTTTTGGCGCGGGCAATACGGCCGGCTCCCGACGCGTTTTGCCTCTTATTGCGCGCCGCAAAAGGCGGCATGAAGAGGAGCGGGAGAGGAGAGGAGAGAGAGAGAGAGAGAGAGAGAGGAGGGAGAGGGGGAGTGAGGACTGAATGAGAGGCGGGAGATAGGCCAAGGGAGCACACGGAACGGGACGGGACGGGGTGCACACGGACACAGCCTCGCCCTTCAAAACGAACGAAGCAGTTTGGGCGTGTGAGTGAAGGGGAGGGGGGCATGTTTTCGCATGCTCCCTGCTGCCCCCTCCCCCTCTCACCGCGCTCGGCCCGCTGTCACGATGCAGCGGCACTCTGCCCCCCGCGAGCTCCGCCGCCGCTACTGCTGCTGCTTCTGCTTTTCCAAAGTGGATCCCAGCGGTGCCGTGCGGCAAAGGCCGGCGTGGCGGGGCGTGGCGGGGCGGGGCGGGG
>NW_026267197.1:87805-88350 GCF_000697945.3 Frankliniella occidentalis
ACCGCGCCATCGTGTGTCGCGTCGCACGGTGTGGAGCGCAGCTTGACTCGTCAGAGGAAAAAGGAAAGAAAAAAGAGACTTTGTTGGTCTCGCGCAAATAACGAGATCGAACTTATTGGGTGCCGTGCTAAATGGCGCACGAGGGGGCAGGACTCCGTCGGACGACGCTTTATTGCGGCATTATCACTTTCGTGTTAATAACGCGCGCACCTCTCCATCACCGCCGTTGCGCTTTGATTCTCTCCCTCTCTTTTCGCCGCCGCGTCAAAATAAAGGAGGAGAGGCGACAGTAATTATAATTAATTTCCAAAAATAATTCATGAGAATATGAATAAGAAGTTCCGGCGGGCTGCGCTGGGCTGGGCCCGCACAGGAGCTCTGTTGCGAGGCGTGCGTTGGCTGCGACAATGAGGAGAACTATGTTAATGGGGGTCGGCGCGCGTGGACGACGTGGCGCGTCCCGTGTGTAAACACGCCCGGGGCGGGGCGTGATGCTTGCGAGAGAGGGGGAGAGAGAGAGAGAGAGAGAGAGAGAGAGAGAGAGA
>NW_026267197.1:95821-100053 GCF_000697945.3 Frankliniella occidentalis
GGGGCGCGGTATTAAGCGAATACCTTCGTCACCCCTACGCGACGCCACGCCACGCGCTGAAGGTCTTACCACGCGCCCCTCCTTAAACGCCCCCCAAGGGCCACCACCGCCGGTGCGGCACAGCGTGCGCGCGCTGCCGGCTCTACACCCCTGGAAGGTGGAAGGTAGGCGAGGTATCCGCCCACCCGCCCCTGGGTTCGAGATGCCGGTCCCCACGGTCGTGTCACCCCCAACCCCCCTGCTGTACCCGCGCCCTTTTCCCCTTCTATTACTTTTCTCCACCCTGCTCTCCTGCTCAGTCTCCTACCTTAGTTTTTTTTTCACGTCAGCCAGCCTGTCGCCCCTACATCCTACACGCACGGGGACGGTACGGTTAAGCTCCTTCTGGAATGAAGGATCGCGCAAGCAACATACTTTTGGCTTAGAAAATGAAACTTGCCGGAAGGCTACCTTTAAACACTGTCTACGAAAAAAGTGGTTCATTCCTGTTTTATGACATTTCCTATGACGAAACAATAATGTCTCAGCAATAAATCTGAGTAATTTAGCTGACATTAAAGTTTCCAAGTGCTTGCAACTTGCAATGTAAACCAAGAGCCCTCTATACTTCTCTATCTTTTGTTGCACATTCAGACTGGATGCAATTTTTTTTTTCACAAAACGAGACAATTTGTGTAAAGCCTTTACACAAATATCTACTGCTGACTGAGGACTTTTCCAGCGATGCCTTGAAACAACCATACGTGGGTTCGTGTCCGGCTCTGCGTACCGTGGGAGTCAGGAGTGCACCCCCACGGCGACAGCCTCTCTGTCTCCCTGTCCCACACCCACCCCACCCCACAGCGCCTCGCTTGAGGCCCCTGCTGGATTAATACCCCATCCGTGGGCCTATGAACATGACGCTCGGCTTGACTCTTGACTCGCCCGCGCTGCCGCGAGGTGACTTTGAAGGGCCGATTATTAATTACGCTGCTTTTGACGGCTTTAAGCGCTGTGCTAGGCCAGGCCTGACTCTCTCTCTCTCTCTCTCTCTCTCTCTCTCTCTCTCTCTCTCTCTCTCTGTCTCACACCCTTCTTCTCTATCTCGTCTCTTTTTGTTTCGTGCGGAGTTTGGAGCCCAGGGGGTCTGAAAAACGTAATGGCCCGTCAACAGCAAAGGCATGTTTTCCTGCTCCAGGTTTATTACAATAAAGGAAAGGGTCCACATGCCTCGCGTCGCTCGTCCACGCCGTAACTTCGCGAACCATGCCGCGTTGCACGTCGCTTAGTCCACACACGGCACCGTCGCACCATATCACATGTGCGAGGCCCGCCTAGGTCCACCCGCCCCACCCCGCCCCGCCCGGCGCCGCCTCGAGTCCCGAACGAGAACCACGGCGCTCTTGCCTCGGGATATCCCATCGCATCAGGCCAAGCCAGTTATGATATATGTATAAACTTGGTAACTGTGCCGTGAGTAAAGCGCTTGCGCACACTACAACTCCCCCCGCCCTCCTCCCCTGTCCCCCAACCACCACCACCCCAGCGCCTCCGTCCCCGCCTCCATCCTGCTGACGCCTCGCGCTCTGCTTCGTTACACATTCAATTTTCGCGCTCGCTCACAGAGGAGAGTCACTTGTCTAACGAGGGACCGTTTCAAAGTTTCGCCGAAGGCACCGTTCGAAGCTAATTAATAACTAGCGGGAAGTTCCTCTCCCCCGGCCACGCGGGCGCGCGCGCGAGCTGCAGGGCTGTGGTGCCCCGCCCCGCCCCACCACACCGCGCTACGCCCCGCCACGCCACGCCGCGCTCCTTTGAGCCTCTCAGGCCCAAAGTGAGTTGGTTAACGGTGGGGAAAATGAAAAGCGTCGTGGCAAAATAAAGTTTTGTCTGCACCTTCCCCAAATGGCCCGGGACCGGCTGGCCGCCGCCGGGCTATGGCTGCTGGCTGGCAGCCGGCTGGCAGCGCGTGCACCGTTAGGCCGGAGCTGATGAGAGCTCATTGTGCGGGCCGAGATCTGGACCGCGAGCAGAATACAAGTAGTTAGCTGTCCAATTGAGGGTTCCGCTCGGATTACGCATCTCTCTGCGCCGCCGCTCGGGAGGGAGAAGAAAAGACGGAGGGGGAGGCGGGGAGGAGCTGGAGAGAGCACTACTTACTTCCTCAAGCAGCCCAGGATTTCCGCAGATCGAAACTGGTGGTCCCTTTTCGAGAAAACACAGCAATTACCAATTACTGTTATACACTATTCGTAGATCGTGCATGCGATAACTTTATCTGATACGCTTAGAGGGCTATTAAAAGAAACGACTTTTATAAGCGTAACTTACTGGGATCCCAGTCTGAATTTTCATTCTGAATTCTAGTGGAGTCATGTTCAAAGGTGTACTGGGTCTACACGGTAAAAACAAAATGTCTGATTTTTTACGAAAACCGGAAAACTCCGACTAAACTCCGTCGATACACCCGATATACATTATCACATTATGACTGTGTAGAGTCATTGATGTGGGAGCAGAGAGTAGCGAAGTCGAGGTTTTCCGTCTGATGCATGGCCCTCGCGTGGTGTCACCCTCCCAGGGCCCACAGGGGGCCAAAGCGTGACTCGTAAACTTTACTTTCTCGCCCCTGGAACAGATAAGTGGAAGCATCTGGATGGGAGTTGGAAAGGATAAGTTTGAGCACGGCAAGTGGCGGTAGGCAAGCGCAGGCAAAGCGCAGGCAACACTGTTAAGACTTTTGTTGCAAATTTACAAAACCAGTGCTGTATACTTTCATAGCAACACATGCTATTTTTAAACAACACACTGATAAACTAAGTGTTCAACTGCTCAACACTTGTAAGTGTGCAACTGCAAGTTGAATACTTGCAAGTGTGCAACTCCATAGTCGTACACTAGCAAGTGTTAAACTCGGTAGATGTGCACTTGCAAGTGTGCAACTCCTCGGTTGCACACTTCCTTAGATTAGACGCTTACTGTGTAGGAAGTGTTCAACCGAGGAGTTGCACACTTGCAGGTGCACACCTACCGAGTTGCACACTTGGAAGTATTTAACTTGCAGTTGCACACTTGCAAGTATTTAACTTACAGTTGCACACTTAGAAGTGTTGAGCAGTTGAACACTTCGTTTATCAGTGCACTTTGTGTAATTCAACAAGATACTTTTTACGAAATAAAAACTTCAAAATAGTTTTTCATTAAGAAGTTTTGATGTATTTGTTTTTCAAGAACGAATTACAAATTTATTTGTTTTTCAACAACACGTAAACACGTGTTGCTAAGAAAGTTTACAACACACCAGTTTTAATCTGAGAACATGGATCAAGCACTATTTCCAATTTTGGCCAAATTATAAGTAAAATGACACCATTTCGATTATATTTGATTGAAAGCAACTCTCTTGTTTTAAAACAGAACATGTCATTAGGATAATGACAAATACATTCTAACAGTGAAAGCGCAGGCAAAGGCAATGAGCGCCTCGCAAATGCCGGCGCCAGCCTCACTCGCGCAGCAATCTCATCCCTCCTTCTCTTTCACTCCTCTCTACACTATCACCACTCTCCCCTTTTAAACCCCCCACCACTATCCCCCACCCCCCTTTTCTCGTACCCCAGTTGGTTGTTGGGCTGCAAACCGCTATGAAAACATAGCACACACACATATACAACTCGCTCGCGCACACACGCGCGTTGACACACACACGCACGCACGCACTCGGTGAGCTCGCTCTAATTGTATTAATATAACATGCGCATGAGGCGATCGCGTCGCCATGGCTGCGCGCTACACGCTCCAAGCGCGACACACGCCCCCACCCCTCACTCAGCCCCAGCCGCGCGCACGCATAATGTTTTAACTCGTTTAATTGTTCAACTGTCATACACTCCGCCGCGGTTTAATTTCCTTTTTAATAATCTTGCTAATTTCCGAGGCAGGATTGGGAAAAACAACGAACAATAATTACAACCACTGTTTCGCCGTTTGACGCGTAAACTCTGCATTTCGAGGGAAACTCGTACACCCCAGTAAAGCCCCCTGCCTGGGGGCGGGCCGAGCTCACGCGCCCACAGAAACGTACACATTGAATATTTTGAATTGAACGTAGGTGTAGGGGATGATCTGAAACCGAGGGCGCGTTGGGGAATCACACAGCTTTATGTGAATGAAGGTGGAGGACAGACCTTTCTGATCTTGAGAATCCCAGAGAGAGAGAGAGAGAGAGAGAGAGAGAGAGAGAGAGAGAGAGA
>NW_026267197.1:100103-105763 GCF_000697945.3 Frankliniella occidentalis
AGAGAGAGAGAGAGAGAGAGAGAGAGAGAGAGAGAGAGAGAGAGGCTCGGTTCGCTCAGCAATTGCTGAAAACAAACATTCATTTTCTTCCTGGTTTTTGTCTTTTGCAATAAAACTTGTGTTCTTGCTTTCAGGTAGGACCGAACGCAGCGCAGCACCATCTTGCTCGCTCTCGCAACAGGTCAGCGTCATGCCTACACGTGATAGCGCTTTGTATATTGGTATTGGCCCGCGTGATTGAGTATCGGGCCCTGTGTGTGCGCCGCCCCCCGCGCCGCCCCGCCGCCCCCGACACTGACACTCGCAGGCCTGGCGGCGTGGCCTTGTGGTACGCCTCCCCCGCTACTTCCCCCACCCTTACCCCCGTCCCTGGCCTCCTTGAATCCGTGCAAATCTCTCTGTGGCATCCAGTATCTCGTGTGAGGGGTTATCTCCCGCCGGGCCTCCAGTCGCGACGACTGACGACGACGTCCCCTGGAGGGGCGTGATGCCTCTTGGAACTCCCTCCCCGGTGACATGGTCGCGCACGCAGCCCCCTTCTCCCCGAGCCTCTCCCCCATGATGAATCCTGACCGGTCAGCTGTCTGGAAAATTTCGTTGGTCTGGTCACGCCATTCACCGTTACGATACTGCCTAGTTCAGTCCACCCGAAGCGAAGATCTCTCTCAGCGGACCGCCTAGTAGGTAGGCAATATCATGTCTGCTGTGCAGGCGTGTGCTGCGGGGTGGCCTACCCGGAGGCTCGCAGGCGTCCATAGCTCCCGTAATTTGCCGAATGAATCAGAGAAAAAACGGGACGAAATTTCTGGACGATCAACGTTAATACCTAGCATTCACTGTAAAAAATCTTTGTCACGATGAAAAAAATAACATGGCTAATTTTCAGGACAGGAGTGCGGGTTTTTTCGTCACGTGACGAAGGGTTTTCTTGTCATGTGACGAAAAAACCGTTGACCACACCCCTGTTCTAAAAATAAGCCATATGGTATTTTCATCATCGTTACACATAATTTTTACATTGATTCTGAGCCTTTCGTCATATTCCGAATAATCTAACAAATTTTAAAGAATGCATGAATTGTTTTAAATCTTTTAAAATGTTACTGTGTGGTATTTTGAATAAGCTCCATCAAATCAAAAGAAACTATGAACCCATAGGCCGCCGTGCCGAGGAAACACTTTGCCGTCCATTGCGTTGCCTTGGCGCTCGTACTGGCGGCCTGTGTCCGATCAGCCCGTATCGGTGTCGTCAGGACCAGGATTGGTTTCGCAGAAGTTTTTGTCCACGGGAGTTCTTCTCCTTGTTCCCTCCCGCTGCTCTCCTCTCCCCGCTCGAGGTCGGTCACGCCTCTGGAGAAGACAACAGAGTGGCGCGAGGCTGCGCGTGGCAGGGGCGCGTGCCTCCCTCCCCCGCCTCGGGCGCGATTGCCTGAGTCAGTCTCAGGTGCAGCGATGTGTCACGAGGCTGAGCCCCCCCCCCCCCCCCTCCCCACACCGGACGTCCTGCTGCAGCGGTGTGTGTCCCGGCCAAACAAATGGTGATGAGCTGCAGGAGTTTAGTTCTTACCCTCCTGGAGCCGCCCCGGAGGGGCGAGCTCGGCCAACGGGTGCCCAACAACGGGGGGTCCCGAGCTCCGCACGGCTGCGTTTACGGGCGCTCTTCAATCAACTAAACGCGACCTTTAACAACAGTTGAATGTATCCAGCGGACCCCTAAAAAAGTGTTTTTTTTTTTTTCAAAGAGTGGAGCGGAGCAGGAGGGAAGGGGCTCCCCCGCTAGCTCGCTCTCTTGTGCGCATACACTCTAATTGTAAAGCAACAATTTTGTTCTTTATTGTGGGGATGGGGACATTTTTGTGCACATCCGAAACGGATATCAGCAAAATGCTTTGCATAAACTTTCTTTTTTTTTAAAAAAAAAGCCTATTTTAAAGGTTTTTACAGTATCAGTTCATCAACAGTTTGAACCTGCCGCTTTTGCTGTAGATATTTGTGGCAGTGTGCAGCTAGTTAGACCCTCCCATTTCGAACGGGATGCAATTGACTACCGGTGGACGGCGGGTGATGCAGAAGGGGTACACTACACTACTTGTAATTACGACCCTTGTGACCCCTTTGTGCGCTCTAACCGTTTCCTCCGCTGGGGTGGCTCGCTCGGTGTCTTAGAAGAAGTGGAAAGGAGGGAGCAAGTAGAATCTACCATCAAGCATCTTAACGATAGGCCGAGTGCTCCACGAATGTGCGAGGAATTGAAAGTGAGCGCCAGACATTTTAATAATTCTGTAAGGCCCCACACTTATGTGATAAAGCGTTTGACCCGAAAATCGAAAACTTTGATGTTGTGCGTATAGTTTCCTCGCATTAATGTTGTTTAAATCTCCAGTCCAACAGTTGCAAAAATACAAAATTTTCAGCTGGGCTGGACACGATGTTTAATGCAGAATCTTTTCATTGTGAAACCCTTTTTTTATCAGTACTTTACGAAGAGTAAACACAAACCTTTCAAGCGGAACAATCCAACTTTGATTTTGTATTTAGGCGACCATTAAAATTTCCCCTTAACATTTTAAACAGTTTTCCAGGTAGAAAAAAAAGTCTCCCTGCGCCCCACTAAGCCGTCCGTCCCCTACCGCCTTCCGCTATGACCCCTTAAGGAACCGCTTCCGGGAAGCTCTCCTTCTAATCGCTCTCTTGGTGCTCGCTGCCTGGCCATGGTACTGGTACCCGCCCTCGCTGCTCGGCCTTCCCCCTCCCCCTCACAGCCCCTCTCGATATTACGCCCCACGCAGTTTTGTTTTATTTTCCATCAGGGAAATAAAACTTGTCCGCCTCTCTCCGCGCGGTGGTCTGTTCCGGAGTATGGCGGGGGAAGTTTACGGGGAGTGAGGGGGAGGGGGGAAGGGAGCAGAGAGGCGGGCGTGAAACGCGGAGATCTCGTGAATGTGTCGCGGTAGTGGTAAACTAGGCTGCTACTAAGGTTCGTGACGAGCAGCGAGAACGCGAGGGGTGGAAGCAAGGCTCAGACTCCGCGTCCCTCCGTGCTACTCTCTCACTCCTACGCTCTCGCTTTGGTCCACTCACCCAGAGATTCGTTTTGTTGATTTGAAATAAGTTTTTAATTTGAGACATTTCTTTAAGTAAAGAAACTGCTTTGAATTAAAGCAGCCTTCTTTAATTTGAAGAAATAGTTGCCTTGAACCAAATTTTTTTCTTTGAATAAAAAAAGGAATAAAATTCTATTTTAATCCAAAGAATTGTTTCTTAGATATAGATTTGAAGCAGCGATCTCAAATCCAAGAAAATTCTATTTAGCTGTTTTTCTTTGAATCAAAGATATTTCTTTTAATCTATGTTGAGTCAAGAATTTCTTTGTTTTAAAGCAGCCTTCGTTGAGTCGAAGAAACGATTCTCTGGGTGCTCCATGCGCTTTTAAGATGCTTTACCGGGATGTGTGGTCACCTCTGTGGCGGCTGTCTCTGCCTCAATAAAACCTCCCCCTTCCCATATTTCCTGTCTGTCTGTCTGTCTGTCTGTCTGTCTGTCTGTCTGTCTGTCTGTCTGTCTGTCTGTCTGTCTGTCTGTCCGTCTGTATGTCTATGCCTCTTCCCACTCTCTCTCACACTCACGAGAAACGACAAACACACACACACACACCACGCCTACACACACACAATCAACCGAGACCATTGTAATCCGAGGGGCCTAACCCACTTTGCCGATGTGGCCTTCATCGCTGGAAAGGCCTGTGCTGCGTTGCTGCTGAACGGTCAGGAAGGGGCCGCTTCTCTCGAAGTCACTAGTTGGACCCGCCTCTCTCTCTCTCTCTCTCTCTCTCTCTCTCTCTCTCTCTCTCTCTCTCTCTCTCTCTCGGGTCCGCGGGTCGGTCAAACAAAATTAGATATCAAGGTAGAGCCCCCCCCCCCTTTCCGATCCCAGCAGCAGGAGGGGAGGCCACCGGCCACGCACCGTCAGTAGTGGAGGCCAGGGCCAGGGTGGGCTTAGGTGGCGCGGGGAGGGAAGGGTGGCCGAGGGTCAACCATGAGTCAGTTCGTTGCACCAGGCAGGCGGCGGCGGGGTGGACGGAACACGGCCAGCAGCGATTGCCATGCCGTGTCCTGCTCCTCCCCCCCCCCCCCCCCCCCTTCGGAGGGGCCGCCGCGCCACGACCAACCCCCGCCGCCCCTCTGGCTGGCGTGGCCTACCCAGGCCGAAAAGGTGTTTGTTTGGTCAACGTAAACAAGGGGGTAAGGGGCGCGAGCACGGCGGCGGCGGGGAGAGCGTGAAAGAGGGACCGAAAGGGGATAGGAAAGCGGCGGGGGAGAAAGAGGAGGGGGGGGGGAGGCAGACAAGGGGACGGACACCAACCGGCCAGTAGTGGAGGAGGGGCAGGACTAAAAGGGGCACTGCTGACTTGTCTAGCCGTGTGTGTGTGTGTGTGTGTGTGTGTGTGTGAGTGTGTATGTGTGTGTGAGTGGATAAGCGCCCGTTGTGCAATAAGCGCCGTGCACGCAGCCCCCGCCGGACCCCCGGGGGACCCGTACGCACCAGCAAGAGTGTGAGAGAGAGAGAAAATAAAAAGAGGGCGGCTGCCAGAAGGAAAAAGAGAAAGAGAAAGAGGGGGGCAGAGCCGAAAGGGAAAACAATCACCCCTGCTCGACTTGTATCTCGCTTTAGCAGCCCCCGCGTATGGGGAATGCGAGAGTTTTTACGAGCTGTGGCGGTCCCTCTGCGACAACGTGGACTTCAGAGAGGTATAGAGAGGCGAGCGGGATTAAGGAGAGGACTCGAGCAAGAGAGACGCACAGAGAGTTTGTCTGAATCCTCCCCCCAGCCCCGGACTCTCTTCCGCCACTCTTATGTAGTATATAAGGCGCAGGAAAACTTTTCATCGCCCCCCTCCCCTCCTCTCTTTCTCTCTCTCTCTCTCTCTCTCTCTCTCTCTCTCGCTCTGCGGATACGCAGCTCTCTCTGTTTATCTCTCATCAAGTGCCCCTCGCCTCACCTCCGCCCGGCCGGCGCGGCGGCAGCGGCGGCAGATAGCGAACTAGTTTATGAGGGCTTCTCCTCCTGACCCGCTGATCGCGCCCGAATATAGGTCGGTTTACTCCCAAAATATCCTCGACAGTCGACAGAGCGGGGAGGAGGCGGCAAGGGCGGGGAAGTGGTCGAGGAGTGATCTCCAAAGTCAACTTCCATTGCCCGGGCGTCTTCTCTGCGAAAACGCTTTTCGGTTTCGAAAGATAGGCGGCAGGGGGGGGGGGAGGGGCATGAGGAGGCTTACGAGTGTGCGAGTCGGGGAGAGGAGGCAGTGAGAGAGAGAGAGAGAGAGGGGGGGGGGGGGGGGAGAGGACACTGCTGTTGGGGTGGTTGGGCAGAGGTGGCAATTATGATAATTTGACTAACCAGCTCGTAATCGAATATCTACAGCTCCAGATAGGGAGCATCCTGTTCGGCTGTCTGCTGCGGGTGAAGCGCCCGGCAGATAGGCAGCCCGTTGTCGTCGAGCACAGCGCCGCGGGCGGGTTGCCTACCCCGCGCCCTTCAGGCGCTCCACGCTCGAGCGCGCTCCACGGCCAAGGGCATGGCAGGCATAGGGCAGCGCCGCCGCGACGCGCAGCGCCACTCGAGCTGATTGCTATTGAGTGAGTGAGACGGGGACG
>NW_026267197.1:112778-113911 GCF_000697945.3 Frankliniella occidentalis
CCCCCCTACACCCTCTCCCCTCTTTTCACCCGCAGAGATGGGATGAGATGAGCAGCTGCAGGAAGCCGTGCCGGAATCAATCGTGCGCGGGAATCTCTCTGACGGCAGTGAGGCAGAGCGGTGCGGTGGTCGCCAGTGCCTCTAAAAGGGCAGGCCACTGCGGGCTGAGCGCATTTTTCCCTCGCAAGGTGACCAGGCCCGCACGAGCCCGCAAAATTTTCAAGTCTAAAGTTTTTCATATCATTCCTATTAAATTTATTTTTTGCTCAAATTTGACAAATGTAAAGAAAGCATCCTTTAAGTATCTTAAGATATGTAAGAAATCAGTTTAAGGACGCCACATGTGTTTTTCCCCATCTCGTCCTTAAATCGGTGTCTTGGTCCTCGGATATCAAGAAGCTGTTTTTACCGTGCGCAACGGCCTGCCCTTTTGGAGGCACTGGTGGTCGCCATGCTACGCGACCACGTCTGGCCGATCAGATCAGGGCGATGGCGCTGATAGACTGGTTTGTCCTTGTTTGCTTTGGCCGTGCGCCGCAAATAGACCACTCGGTGAGTGATGTGTACGCCTCCTCCCCCCCTCCCCTCCTCAAAGCCGCCGTGCCCCCCTTGATGCCCCCCACAACGACCCACCTCAACGCCTCGCCAGGCAGAGAGAGACATCCACACTGTTTGGAGCAGATGCGTGAGCCATGACATATTTACATCAGCTTTACACGACACGTCACGTCCACCAGGCTTGTGGTGAGGTCAGGGATACAGTGAACTGACCCCTCCGCCCTGCTCTCAGGACCCTTGCTGACAAATGTCGATGCGATAACTGCGCGGGACATTTGCTTGCTCACGCGCGTGAAAGTTTAGACCCACCTGCAGAAAAAAAAAAGAAAACAAATTTATGTGTTCCAACGACAAGTGACATGTGTCATGGCACCAACAATATCATGTCCTTGGAATGACTTCAGCGACATGGGATGCTGCGGTTCAACAACGACACGATATGATGCTGGCCCAACGACATATTCGTCGGTGGCACAACCACAGGCTGTCATAAGGCTGTCAGCTGTCATAACAGCAGTGTTTTTGGACCGGCAACCCAGCTGCAGAAAAAGGTCGAAAAATAGTGTGGTTATTTT
>NW_026267197.1:114796-116118 GCF_000697945.3 Frankliniella occidentalis
CGCCTCACCACGCCTCACCACGCCTCACCACGCCTCGCCTCGCCTCACCCACGCCCACGGCCACGCCAAACCACGCCAAGCCCGCGTCTCCAGCCTGGATGTGCCAAACCCACCACCGCAGCACGCACGGCAGCCTGAGGCATTCTTAACAGCGCTGTGGTTCTAGAGGAGGAGGACGTGGAGAAGGAGATGATGGCGCCTGAGTCCCCCCTCCCTGCGTGTGGCTCGTTGTGCACACAAACGCGCGCGCGCACACACACACACACACACCAACACACGTAAACATACGTAAACATACACGTGTATGTGCACACGCGCGGTCACACATGTGTACTTCCTCTGCATCTGGGTTCGCCATGCTCCTCGCTGGGCCCTGACGACGCCGAGGCTGCTGCCGCTACGGTCCCTTCGCAAGAACATTTACACAAAATATAAAAGAGAGATTCATCTGTTTCAAATATTTAGATGAAGAAACTATTGAAATGTCTCGCCTGAAGAGGATTGCCGATTGCCATAAACGCCGACGTCAGGCTAAGGCTGAGCATAACAGCTGAAGCATGCTGTTATGCTATTAGAGAGAGAGAGAGAGAGAGAGAGAGAGAGAGAGAGAAAGCGGGGGGAGGCGGGAAAGGGAGCTGGAGGTGGAAACGGCCTCCTCGCGCAGTTTGCACCGTTTGTTCACTTGCGAATTCGGCAGACGTGGGAGTGCCCTTGCATGGGGAATGAGAGTCAACTGCGGCCCTAATAAGCCTACCGCAGTACCCACCGTAGTAGTAGGGCTTGTTGGCTTGTGCAGTAAACCTACACGCAATCTTGTTAGCTCTCGGCTCATTCTCTTCTTTGCAACAATGACACTCGAAAAAAACAAAAAGATACTACTTTGATAGTTTCTGTCTCAAGTGTGCAGAGACACATGTTGTCAAAATCGATCAATCTTCGAGTTCCACTCACACGACGAGAGAAGAAAGTTTGCCGACAGGTTAGCAAGAGAGATTCTCAGGGGGCGCGGACTTTCAGAGTCACATCGCAGCACCTGTGGATCCTGTCTGCTTTATTGGCTGCACCTTTCGGCGGCACCCTTCTTGTCTGCCCCCTTGACTCTTGTCTGCCCCCTTGACTCCTTGACTTCCCCCTCGACTGCACGTCCTTGGCTGCCCCCTATAGTGGCCACGCCTTTGCGCCTCCAAGCCCTGAGCCCTGCTGCTGCTCCCCATGGCTTTCCCCGTGGCGCCCCCGTCCCCTCTTTGGCTTGAACTGTCTCTTCGACTGTGCCTCTTCTCTCATGCCTACTGTCCCTTCCGCTCACATCAAGTGCCCCCCCC
>NW_026267197.1:116173-118265 GCF_000697945.3 Frankliniella occidentalis
GCCCTCCCTCCTCCTCCTGCTCGCCCTTCTCCCTGCCTTCCCTCTGTGCGGTATTTCCTCCTCCTGCCCATCCCTGCCGTCCGAGTCCTTAGGCCCTTCGCCGGCCGCAGAGCGCCACCGCCGCCCCTGACCCCCGCATTGCGATGTTGTTTCTGGCTGCCTTCCTCGTGCCTCCCCCTCTCACCCCCTTCCACTCCCGAACCCTCATCCTCCTCCTTCTCCCCGGTCGGCGTGCATGCGGCGAGCCGCGGAGAGCGAGTGAGCGGAGCGGTGGAAAGGGGAGTAGGGCGGCGACGAGGTGGAGGGAGACCAGGTCAACTCTGCACACCGCGGCGAACTCAAGCATGAGTGCAGTATTCTTATACCGAATCACATTCACATGGACTCCACGTTGAAAAGTAATAAAAACAAATCAGAAAAAAACCAATACACTCAATGTTCTTCTTTCTTTTTATATTTTTGTGTAAACCGAAATACGTGAAAAATTTGTTCATTCTTGCGTATTGAAACATGCTTATGTAGAGCACGCACACGTAAATTCATCAGCTGTTAGGGAACAAAAACGTTGGTTAGTTTTAAGCTTGTACGAAACAACGCAAATGAAAGTTCAGCCACCACGCGCAAGCCCTTATAGCGCCTGCTAGGTAGGCAACGTCTGGCACTCAATGCATGCGTGTACGCCGTGTGGCCTACCGCGAGTCTTGCAGGCGCTCCGAGCTCCCGTAGCTACCTGAATGAATCTGCGGGAAAACGGAAATATTTTCTGGGCAGTCGCTATAGAACTGATGGAAAACCTCCCTCTCTATAGCTCCTTTTCATGGCGGGGCCGTGACCGCCGCCTGTGCGGATCAGTTTCCCTTTCCCGCCGCAGTCAACGTACAACTGTGCGCCGATATCCGCTGCCGGTCCCCCGGCTGGCCGCTGCTCTGCGGTCACATGTGTGGTCCACATGGGGCTCATGGCGGGGGGCCGGCGGCGGGGGCTGGGCCGAGAGCCCCGATCCTAACTCGCTACACGAAACCCAGGCCGGACTCGCCCCGGCGCGCCCCACCTATTTTAGCAGTTAGGCCCCAGGGGGCATTTTGGGAGGGGCACGGTGGTGCTGCTGCTGCGGTGCGAGCCCGGCCGTGCCGCGGCGTGGCGTGGCGTGAGCGTTGCGAAGTGGTGCGGTGGCGGCGGGGCGCGCTAGTCCAGTGAGCTGCAGCACTATGTTCCCGGCGCCGCACCGCGTATACGTCTGACCCGCCGCCAGGCCCCAGCTCAGCTCACCCGCCCGCTTTGAGACTGCAAGGTGGTGGTGCTGGTGGTGGAGGTGGTGCTGGTGGTGGAGGTGGTGCTCGTGGTGGTGGTGGTGGGTGTGGTGGTGGTGGGGCGGCCGGCGGTCGTGTCCAAGTTACCAGGGAACTTGCTCCTAAACGCATTCACACAAACCCAGTCATGAAGCGGCAATCGCGCTGAGCTCGCCCTCCACCACTCCTCACCCCCCCCCCCCCGAACCAACCCCCCCACCCCCCACACGACGCAACCCCGCCCCCCCCCCCCCCCCCCCCCCCCCCTTCAACCCCTCTTTTCCAAACCTGCACCCCCACCCCCACCTCCCAACAACTCCTTACCTCCTTATCTACCCCGCTCTGCTCCCGCCGCCGTCTTCCCCCTCGCTACCGCTTCGTTTGCTCACCCTGTAATTACCAAGTCTTTCGTAGGAATCCAGAGTTTGCAGTCGGTGAGTTGGCAATCGTCTGATTCCCCTCTCTCCTCCCTCTCCCTCCCCCATGCTCTGCTACCCACTCCATCTGGCCGAGGCTTGGACTGTGTAAACTCCCGCCGTCCCTCGGCGTTAATCGGCAGGTATCTGCTCCCCGACCCGTCTCCTTCCTTACCACCCTGTGCTTTCCCATCTGTCAAGATTTTCCTTCCCCTGCATGCATAGAGCATCTCGAATGTCGACTGTACATTTATTTTTGGATGCAAGCAGAACTAGAAACACACAAAATCAAGAAATAATGAGACATGACTTATTGCCTTTGACTACTACAGGAACTAACTAACCTCATAAGGCACACAGTCAATATAGTTGTGGTTACTGGGGGAG
>NW_026267197.1:123510-124676 GCF_000697945.3 Frankliniella occidentalis
CGCCACGCCACGCCACGCCACGCCACGCCACGCCACGCCACGCCACGCCACGCCACGCCACGCCACGCCACGCCACGCCACGACGGCCCACCCCGCCCAGCCACTCCCCCCGGCATGCCGGCTCCCTCTGCGAGCGTCCACCGCTGTACAGTCGTACGACTCGGAGGCTGACCGTTTGGGGTGCACCTGATGAAATCTTGCCGGTGGTAGGGGGGTGCGGGGGGACGAGCGGGCCTAGAGAAGGGGAAGGAAAAAGGTGGGGTGGAGGAGGAGGGGAGGGTGAGGGGCGTGCCGGATGTGGCGTACCCCTCCCATCCTCCCCAACCACCACCCCCACAGCGATCCCCGGCGCTATCATGGTGGTCGTCATCACCCCCTACCCCACCCAGCGGCGCTATTGCCCCGTGCCGTACCGCCGTCGCAGCTTCATATTGTCAGGGATCTAAAAAGAGGAGAGAGAGAGAGAGAGAGAGAGAGAGAGAGAGAGAGAGAGAGAGAGAGAGAGAGAGAGTGAGACAGACAGACAGACAGAGAGAGAAGAGAGAGGGGAGGGAGACGGAGAGGTGAGGGTAAGTGAGGGGGGAATGCCCACCGGGCCGGCATCCTTTAAGTATAGGTAGAAACCATAATACACATTCCACGTTCCCGCCGGATCCCGTTACCACCCTGCCTCCTCCTCTCTCTCCAGAGCAGCACGACTGTATGCAGACCCCTCCCCCCTCACCTCTCCCCGCCCCTGCCTTCGCTCTCTTTACTCGGGGGCCGAAAGCTATTGAGGATGGCGGAGAGACCGCACACGACGTCGTCGCGCGCACGTCGGGACGTCGCTCCCCTCCCCCCACAGTTCCCCCCCTCTCCCCTGCCCCTTCCTCTAGAATTGAGAGCTAACGTCTGCGAAAGGCGGGCTGCTGGGCGAGGGGCGGGGCGAATAGTCGGAACACTCGCCAGTAATATCTGAGAGAGAGCCGGCAGCTTCCCTTGCCCCCACCCCCCCTCCAACCCCCCCTCTTCGGCCTCCTCCTGTTCTTGCCTGCCGCGGTGGTGGCTCAACCATGGCTCAACCCCATGCAGCCTCAAGGCGGTCTCCGACCGCGCCCGGAGCGGCCCGGGGCAGCGGCGGGCGAGACGAGCCGCCCCGTCAATTCCCTCCACATGTTCCCCTCCCA
>NW_026267197.1:124726-131646 GCF_000697945.3 Frankliniella occidentalis
GAGAGAGAGAGAGAGAGAGAGAGAGAGAGAGAGAGAGAGAGAGAGAGAGAAGTAGGGCGAGGGTCAATAAACTGCTCGCTTGCCTCTAAATCATACTTAGGGAGTGGAGCGGAGTCCTTCAGCTGGGTCTCCGTGGATATATTTTTATACTTCTTCCCCCCTTTTCCTCTCCGGGCCCCGGGACGGGCTGTGGGCCGTACCGCGTTGTGTTCGCGTTTTGATGACTGCCGGAGGATTCTTTTTCTGTTTGTGCGGCTCGCTTTGAGAGCATGAAAGATGGCTGGTCTGGGTACCATGAGAGAAGTGCGCCCGTGGAGAAGAAGCTTTAGAGGCCCGCAAGAGCTCCGCCTCGCTGAGTTCTCCGCCACTTCACGGACGGGCGTAATAGTCGTCGCACTGAGTTTTGGTTTGGTCAGTTCTCCACGATCGGAGAGGGAAGCTCGCATTCGCAAAATAGATATCAGATATCTCCGTCTCCCCGTCCCCTTCCATCGGTTGGGCTGCGTCCTAATTTAGACTGACTTTTATTTAATTTATCAAACTTAGAAGAACACCAGAAAGACACATGAAGTCCGTACACATGTGGGGCAGTCCAACAGCCCGGACTCCTCAACTCGGTCTGCCTTGCCACCGCTGTTTAGGGGGAGCATGGTAATTTGCCTCGAGGAAAAGCATCTTCTATGAGCAGCTAGGGCCAGAGAATGTGGGCCGCACACTCCTTCCAGGTGAACCGAGAGACTTAGGGTGAACTGAAACAGCGGCCCTCGACAAACCCACCACAACCAAGAGCTGCTTCCACAGCCTTCCGCGCACTGCCGGTAAACTTTGCAGTGAGTATGTCTGTCTCCCCCGAAACCCCTCCTCCTCCTCCTCCTCCTCCCACACGCAGACAGACTTTCAGAACCTCACACTTTGCCTGTCCGTCGGCGCCAGACAGCCCACTTTGGCTCACTTGATGGAAAGCGTCCACAACACGGCGGCACCTCATGACTTGATGGGGCCCGCCGGGACTGGGGCGTCCACTCTGGGTTTCCGCTGCAACTGAGGGGGAGGGGCAGATGGGTCAGGTTCAGGAGGGGAAACAGGAGGGGCAGCAGGAGGTATGCAGCAGCGGGGGCAGCTGCAGAGGCTGTAGCAGGAGTAGCAGCAGGGGCAGCAGTAGCGGTAGCAGCTTGACAGCGGTATAAGGCAGGGTGGCGGCTGCGCAATTCACACACCTGCTGAACTAGAGAGAACACATTCACCTGATGGACAATGGCTGGACAGAGTAACAGAGGAGTCAACTGTGAACTCTCTTCAGTAGTACGAGACCGCCCCTATACTAGGACGGCGAGGAGGGCGCGTCGGGAGGGACCCCGCCTGTACAGTCAGCGCCACCGCCACCAACTCCCGCCCGCCCGGCCTCGCCCGGCCCGGCCGCTCCCCACCGCAGGGGGCCGTTTAGTTTGAGACAGTGATGAAGCACTGCCAAGTATTTCTTTGTGCGTGCCGTCAAGTGATGAAACAAGATAAATAAAGGTGGTCCCGTGCCCGGCCCGGCCCGGCTCGCCACTGAAGTGGGCTGCGGCTTCGTGGAGGGGCTGTCCTGTTCGGGCGGGGGTGCATCAGTCCTGGTGCCGGGCCGGGCCGTGCAAACCGGGCAGACCGGCTACACCACCGCAGAGCGTGAAATTGCGTAGGCTCTCTCTCTCGCTCCCTCTGTCCCTCTCTCTGTCTCTCCCCCTTTGCTCTAGACGGCTACGGCTACGCCACTGCTGGAATCTCATATTTCGCAGGGTTGTGTGTACCCGGCTGTCTCGGTCTCTCTCTGTCCAACTACTCGTGACTCTTCTCGCAATATTTGTCCTGTCTTCATTGCTGCGGTGCGGGGCTGCTGCGGGGCTGCTGCGGGGCCGCTGCGGCGCTGACTGTGTTGGTCTGTCCCCCTCCCCTCCTCGGCTGCCTTTGCTCAAGCAGTCCGCGCCGCTTGTCTGCGATTCAATTATAGCGGGCCCGCGCTGCGCTGCGCTGCCCGCCACCAACCGCGCGACTAGAGCAGGTGCACCGCCTCTGCTGCACCTTAAACATCGTGCCACGCGACTGCGCGATACGAGTCCAGAAAGTCGAGCGAGTGAGTGCGGGGCAAGCGAGGCAAGCCACGAGCAGGCCGAGCAAAAGTCGAGCAAAGCTGAGCAAAGCCGAGAAAAGCCGAGCAAAGCCGAGCAAAGCCGAGCGAGACGAGCAAGCGGAGCGCAGCGCCTGCACCAGTGAGTGCATCGCCGCAAACACGCAACGCTCCCTCGTCGCCTATGAACCATAATCTACAAAGTGGAGTGCTTTGGAGTACAGGACGCAGCGAGTACAGTACAGTCGGGAGCTCACGACGAGTACGCGTATTAGTGAGAACTTTTCCATACAATCTGAGGAGTTACATGCCGAAGTTATGAGAGATTTTTCTTTGTATATTCTTCTTTGTTTTTACAGTGTAGGCCTACCGAGCCGACAAGCATGTCGGAGTCGGAGGGAGCACGCGAGTCCTGGGTGTATCAGAGCGGACTCTGCAGTGTTGCGGAGTTGTCAACCTCGCCGCTTGCTCTCTTACCGTGCAGCAATTATGTGTGCCAGGCGACGTCTTTACTTCTGCAGAATATCAGGCTAACTGATAACTGCTGGCGCCGTAAAATTGCAGGTTTTCTTTTCAAACGCCACATTTCGCTCCCCTCCTCGACGCTAAACGTTGTGCCGTCATAGGCTCTCTGCACCATAGGCTGCGCCAAAAGCTTCGACAAAGGCTTCGACAAAGGCTGCGCCTGGTTCAGAGGCCTTGCGCTTCGGCCTACGCCTGTTCGGCTGGACGGCCCGCTCACTTTCAGCCTCAACTCGTTTGGTCCGCAGCCAATGGACCGACACCGGAACGGAGTAGAGGGGAGGAGGAGGGGAGGGGGGAGACTTGCGTATTCAATTTTGCCATGGCGCTGACCCACAAGAAGTTATATAGAGGAGCCTTTGGGAAAGGGGGTTTGAGGAGGAGAGGGTGGTGTTGGTAGCGGGTGACGGGGGGCAGGAAGGAGTGGAGATAGGACCGGGGAAGGGGCGGTACGACGAGGGGAGCGGGGGAAATCGGAAACGTGTCCCTTCCGACCAGGCCCCGGAGGCTGGGCGTGGTTCAACGTGATGCCTGCACACTACACCCGCACCGCTATGCGCACCGGGGAAGAGAGGGAGGGAGGGGGGGCACTCCCATGGGCGCGAGAGACAGGTGTAGTGATCCTCCGACGCTGTAGTGCCAACTGCTGATGAGCTCCGACATCCAGCAGCAGCAGCGCCGCTGCCTCCAAGATTTTTGCTGCTCTCGAGCAGGCAGCCTGGGTAGCTAGCCGGTAAAGGCAAAGTGCACTTGAAACAAGGAAAAATTTACTGGAAACAAGAAACAGTTTTTCTGGGCGTGCCAATAAGTACACAAAAATGTGCAACAATCAGCGCAGAAATGTGTGCAAAAAAGATTGCTTGAATTCGTAAAGATAAAAGATACAAATCCAGTTATTGTGCTTAGTTAGCGACGTCCGTCGCCTAGGGTGCAAACGGGACCGTCTTTTCCCTCTACTGTACCTCCCGGTGAACATGGACGCCCGCTGGTGAGGTACCTGTTTCCCCGTAGCACTATCAGTACCGCGGGCATCAACGAAAAGCCATTGAATAACCAGACAAAAGCTCTTTCGCTCCCCGCGGGTTAAACATGGGCCGACGTATTTGTCTACTTCGACCGAGGGTCCTGGAATCTGTTAAGTTGTGTTACCCTGTGGAAACGGTGTTTAGTTTTGTGACGTAGTTTTTGATACGGAACAGTATATTCCATCTCATTTTGCGACGGACTAAAAAAAAATTGAAATGTGTCGGGTGTAACTGTGAATTCGCAGCAGAGTTGCGGGATTGTATACTCAATATGGCCGCAGGGCCATGGCCCCTTACGGGTGTAAACAGTAGGCAAACCCGCAACACTGCTGCCTATTCACAGTTACACCCGGTACACAAAACGGAAACGTCTTGGCAACGCACTCACCGTAAAAACATTCGGGACGGATTTAAAACGTCTCTTTTATTTAAACATGGGCTTTCTGCTGCCTTTCCCTGCCCCGCTCCACCCACGATCTCTCTCCCTCCCTCCCCGTCGGTCTCGGGGCTGGTGCTGGTCTCTCGCTACGGCTCCCCGGAGCACAATGCGAGGTTCGATTGTTTGGGTTCCGCCAAGCGAAACGCCGCCGTGCTTCCAAAGACTTGTCTTGTCTTGCTCAGGGAACGACTGCCGCGTCGGATCAGGGGGTCAGCAGTGGGAGGGTGAAATTGGGTACGGGGCACTGCGCTGGTCAGGCGAGCATAGATAGATACACCGACGGCCAGGCAGGTGCACAGGCTAACTGCATTTGTACGTCGTTGTCCAGACGTTCGTGCCAAAGTTATACCTATGTTTTGATTTGAATGGTGAAGCGGAAGAAGGGGATACGTCTGGCGCTGGCGTTATAGCCATGGACTTCGTACTAACCAAAGATACAAAATCCACATGGAAGGCAAGTTTGAGGAAACACTTCAGATTTTGATTTTGAGGAATAAGTCTCTCTGTATGGGAGTTTATCAACATTCTTCTCCTTTCCCCCCCTAAATCAGACATCACTTTTTTACCTTGCAGTTGCTGTGTAGGTGTGTACACTTTAAAGAATCAGCATCATGAAATAAAAGGCCACGTGAGGGGAGAGGCCACTCTGGGGAAGGAGAACGAAAGGGGGGAGGTGGGCCAGTATGTCATCACCCACATTAGGGTGGAGGGGGCGGGAGAAGTTTATTGGGCCGAGGGCCCCTTACCTACCTCATCCTCCGACCCGGCTCGGTTGCGTGGCGCGGGGTGAACGAGGTAGGAGGGGGAGGAGGGGTGGCGAGCCTAGGGAAATGAAGGCTCTTAACTTCGCCCGCGGCCCCCCTCCCTCCCGCTCCCACAGACCGACCTGTGCGAGGACCCGCGGAGTGGGGGGGGGGAGCTCTGTGAAGGAGAGGGGTGCAGGTAGCCCCCACCGCCCGCCGCATCTACCCCTGCTGTGTACAGTACGGATGTGTACTGTGTACTGTGTACTGTGTACACGCGGGCAGTCTGGACGCGGGGCTCACGACGGCGTGCTGTGGGAGCCGCTGCACCACCACTACTGGGGCTCCGCCGTCAGGACCGTAGGACCGTAAAGTGAGCAGAACAAATCTCGGCGATTAACATGACAAAGGAGGGTAGGCGGAGCAGCAGGAGGAAGAGCGGGAGTCTGAGCGACAGGTGTGCTGGGCTGGGCGGCGGCGGCAGACGAGCCCTGCGGCGGCCGCGCTTCTGGCGGGAGGGCCCGAGGGCCTTCTTGCCGCCGGCCGCCTCCCCCACCACCGCGGAGGCGCAGGGCGGCGGCCGGCAAAGGCAAAGGAGTAACTTAGACAAATCACATTGAGAGTCCGGAGCCGAGCGGCCGGCCTCTGTGACCATCTCATTACTGACAGCCTACTGCCGCCCGGGCCCTTGCCGGGGGAGCCGGGCGAACGCGAAAGCGAAAGGGAAGACCAGCTCAGCGTCTTAGGTCTCCCGCCCTCCTGGCAGGGGGCCCGCCTGACCCCCGGCTTGTAGTAGTGCAAAGCTCTGCTTGTCCCCCCGGCCGCCGCCGCACTGCCGGCCCTTGTCTCTGATTAGACTCCCCCCTGCTCCCGACGTGACTGGCATGCAGGCCACCTGGCCCGCACAACGCTGCTTTAGTTTGGAGCACATCCACGACGGCGTGGCACGGCGGGGCGGGGCAATCTGAATCGGAATGTGAAGCCAATCTTTTGAGCACGCCCCTTCTACCTCCCCCGGCGGCGCCGGCGGCGCGGCGGCGGCGAGGCGTACACACGGGGCGAGCGGCGGCGGCGTGGGGACGGGAGAGAGCGGGGACCGAAAAGGAGAAACAATGTGTACGTCGCACAATCCCCTTCTCTCTTCCCCCCAGGACCATTCGGCGGAGCCAACGGCAGTCAGCTCCAGACGATAAGCCGATAAACCGAGGAATTAGGCCCGGCGTGTGCGCGCAGTCCGTGCAGCAGCAGCAGCAGCGTTTTTGGACCACTTTGCTTCGCTTTGCTTTGGCTCGAGGACCGTGTGGGCCGTGCGGACGGGGCGTGCCGCCGCCGGTTGTCACGCGGGACCATTCTCCGCGTCCTTGTCCTCGACCCCGTCCGCCCCTTCATATCTCGCCCGTGACCTTGTCCTCGAGCTCCGCCACCCCCGCCGCCGCCTCCTGGTTATGCCTTTAATACTGACGCCGCGCGGTCAGGGCGAGTAGAGGGCGGCGCCGAGAAGAATACTCAGGCGCAGGAGGAGGCATCCTATCTCTAATAATGCAAAAAACCTGCTGAAAGACATTCCCTGACGACACCTTTTGCCTCGAGGCATTTGCAATTTAACGAACGTTGTGGCTTATTTTGTTGCGTTCTGCAGAGGTGCGTGTTACAGGAGATATTGCCAACAAGACAAATTATTCTCGGCAATCAATTACAATACACGCAACAAGAGATGTGATGATAAACGTGTTACACTGAAAACAATTTTTACCACTTTTTCAACTGTTTCAAAACGATTCAAATACAAATAGAATTGTTGTACAACACAACACTCATTTCGCAGTGCGGTCTGTGAATTTAAACTGGAGCCAGAACGAACTTTATTACACAGCCCCGCCCCGGCCCCGGTGGGAGCTTCTTCCCCTGAGCGTCCGGTCAGCGCACGTCAGCACGCGCGCATCGCAGCACGTCGAACAGTACAAGCGGCAAATGGGGGGAAGTCACGGCCGTCGCGGCGTGCGCCACATACCAGACGTCGTCCGCGCCACGCCACGCCACGCCCCGCCACGCCCTGCCTCGCCCCGCCCCGCCACCGTCTCGGCAAC
>NW_026267197.1:134917-135963 GCF_000697945.3 Frankliniella occidentalis
GAGGGGGGCGGAGGGTGATATAGGGGAAGACAAGGCGATATTGGGCCATACGGCTCGGCGGCCCCCGTGGCTCGGGAGGGGACCCGCTCGCTAGGGACCTGCTGAGGCCGCCGGCTCTACTGGAGGTTCTCACCGCCACCGCTCTCTAACCCCCTGCCCTGCTCCCTCCCTTCCTCCCTCTCAATTTAAAATGTGTTTCCAACCTAAAAACTAAATCGTCAATTGTTCTCAAAAGATTGTCTTCCTTTCCTGTTTCTCGAAACGAGCAGAGCCGGAACCTTCTTGATAGGGCCAGACTCCCCCCTCCCCTTTCCCCATACCTTTGCATTGAGAACGCGTACATAGGCGCTGTTCGTGGCTGCGGCGCCGCGCTCCCCGCCGCTTGCTCGGTAAATCTTCGGATGCGAGCGCCGAACGCTCCTCGCAAGCCACATCCTCTTCAGACGCGTCCATGATGTTACATCGTGGTCGCGTCTTAGCAGCGCGGCGCAGCTTTCCGCCGTGGCCGTGCTCATCGCGAGATGGAATGTTTCCGTTCGCGAACTGCGTGGGGTTTCCAACAGCAACGCTGCGCCGCCTCCTGCGTGTATGGTGGTGGATTCAGCGAGTCGTTCGCGTTCACGTTAAACGCAACCGTGATTTTTACGCCAGGTGTTGTTTTTCTCGCTCTATAGGAAGCTTTCTTCAGCCTGGTGTGATAAATCGCGCTCTCGTATTGGGAACTCTACTACCCCCCCCCCCCCCCTCAACTGCGCGCATGTACAGTAGGGTCGTCCGCACACCTTCCTTTTGCATATTCCATACCGTACCGCATGCAGGTTTGCGAGAATAAGCAACGTGTATTTGTTCCAGCGGAAGGTCGGCAGCCTCCCATACATACACCTGGCGGCTTGCAGCCGTGCACTCCTACACCTCCTCCCCCATCCCTCGGTTTCTCTAAATCAATGTTGGCCGCGCCTTAGAGAGGCGGCTCATGCTGCTGTTGTGTTTATCTCCCGGCACGGCCCTGACCCGGCGCTGATATTCTTCCGCCCCCCCTCCCCCCC
>NW_026267197.1:136998-138353 GCF_000697945.3 Frankliniella occidentalis
CGGGGCGTGGTGGGGCGGGGCGGGGCGGGGTGGGGCGCCCGGCGGCCGTGCCCAACCGCTCCTTCTTTTCCCCTTTTACTGCCGTGCGTATGGACCTTGGGGGGAGCTCTAACCCCCCAGCCAGGAGGCCCTCCCTCTCTTTTTCGCTGCGACGACGCGACGCACCACGACGCGGCGGTGGCAGCGAGCGAGCGGTCCCTTGCGCGCAGGGCGAGGCAAAAGGCACGCACAGGAGGGCGCTGCGGACGCTGAAGATCGACTCGACTCCTGAATATTTCCGATATCTTCTCAGAACCATGTCCTGCTGCAGTTGGTGCTGCGTGTTCCGGTACTTGTGTGCGTGTGTGCGTGTGTTTGTGTGTGTGTTTGTGTGTCTTTTTCTTTCGTTATTCAGCTTCTGACCTCATTTCACTAACATTTTGTCTTCCTTTGCCTTCTGCTTTCAGGTTCGTGGTTGGTTCCTCTGGTATTTTTGCGTGACCTACTGTGGAGACGACGAGCTGGTATGTCCATATCTCAACAGTTTCGGACCTGCATGAACTGGCCCAGGTCGTCCCTTGAAATAAAGCCCACAGCGCGGAGGGCTGCGCGGTACGTTTCGCCCAATCCTTAACATTGGGCTCGAGCATTCCAAAGCAAGTGCACTTTATGCCGTATCTGCGTACAGTTTTTCTTCAAATATTATTCCGTGGCCTGTTGTCTGCAGGGTGGGGTGCCGCGGCACTGTCAGCCCACTGATTCCCACGGCGTGTTGTGGGCAGTTAATTCGCCCGCTGACTCTCCATCAAGCGTTTTGGCAGGAGCGGGGGGTCCTTTGTTTTATTAAGGGTTTCCGCGTCCCCTCGATGGGCCTGTTCACGGGGAGAGGGAGAGAGCCAGAGAGAGGGAGGGTAGGGGGTGAGAGAAAGAGAGGGAGAGGGTGTGAGAGAGATTGCGGGGGAGGGGAGGGAGCATGGGGTTCATGGAGAGGCCGCTCTGGTCCCCATGGGCGACCCCTATGGGCCGCTCCCCATGGACAGGCCTGTGCACCGACAAATTGGCCGAGTGACACGACGAAATGAGATCCATGTCAGCCTGGGCTTGAGTAGAGGAGGGAGGGGGAGAGAGGGGTAGGGTAGGGGCAGGGAGGAGAGAAGGGGGGAGCGCCGGCGGGCCCGAGAACGGCCGCTGTGTGACGTTGCTAAGAGACGCGGGAGGCCGCCAGAGTATGGGGCGAGGCGAGCTGGGTAGCGGGGGGGAGGGGAAGGGGAGAGGGGCGCTGTCAGAGCGGGGGTGTCAGACTACCGACCCTTTTGTTGCTGCAGAGTGACGACGATGGCAACGCGTTTCTTTTGCGCCCCACCACGCACCCCGGA
>NW_026267197.1:139173-142386 GCF_000697945.3 Frankliniella occidentalis
AGAGAGAGAGAGAGAGAGAGAGAGAGAGAGAGAGAGGGAGGGAGAGAGAGGGAGTCAGCTTGGAAATAAAAGGAGCGCTGCTGCTGGCCCTCAGCGCAAGAGAAGGAGAAAAGGGGCTGCTCCTGCAATCATTAGAGGAAGCATGGCCCGTTAGGGCATCAGCCCCTTCTCTTCCACGCCCAGCGCCCCACCTGCATCCCGCCGAGCTCAGTAGCAGCGGACCCTCTCGCCCCGGGACTGTTACAGGGGCAAAGGAGGCGGAGGCGGCGGTGGCTAAGAGATGACGGGTGACGTCGTCGTCGTCGTCGTCGGCAATGGACGAGTAAGGGTTAGAAAGGAGAGAGGGACAGTTCGCGGGGGAGGGGGAGGGCTCGGTGGCGGCCGAGTGGGGAGCAAGAAAGGGATGGGGGCACAAAGAGCCATAGCGCATTCGCGAGAAAGAATAAACTCGCATCAGCGAGAAGAAAAGCTCAGGGGGGATGGGGGTGACGAGTGACGACCGGCGCGTCTGCAGAGAGCCGTGACGAGCCCCGCCGAGGAGCTCACAGGATTCAGAGTCACTAACAGCCTCTGTTTCCACTCCGTTCTTCCTCAAGACGAATAGGCAGCCCCCCACCCCCACCCCCAAACCACCAGCCGCATCCATGGAACCGCACGGACGACGGACACGGCGCGTCGTGGCTTCGCCTTCCACACACAGCGCCCTGCCCGGCCACCCGGTCCAGTAGGGTGATTCCGCAGGCAGGGCTTTCGCATCTCCTCTTGGCTGACTGGCATCGTCCTCGAACAATAAAAGGTACATCGATGTGTTAAAGGCATTACGTCCTATCTTTTTCTCCCTGTGAACGTAGGAGAGAAAGAGATGGATTGTCGCCACTGTGCTCCGGAAACACCACGCTGGTTGTGTGTGTGCTGTACTTGTATTTGTACATGAGCCAGGAGGAGCAACGCCGCACGAAGCATGCATGCTGGCATTTAAACGGCATAGGAGGCTGGCGTGGCGGCGGGAGGAACCGCGACCGCGCGCAGGGGACGGGAAGGTATCGACCTCGTTCGCCTCCTCCTGTGGCATTGTGCGTGGCTAGGAGAGTGCCTCTCACACACACAACCGTATACGCACTTTGCACTTTGAAGCCCAACGAGTTGCGCAGATACGGCCGTATCTCCGCTGTGCCGGCCGCCGCCGCCCGAAGGATGCGCTCGGCCTTGTTAATAATGCAGGAGACCCCCTCCCACCCACCCCATCCCCGCCCCCACTGCTGCTGTGTCGGGGGCGGTGGCGGCGGGGGTAAAAAATACTCGCCATCAAGTGGATGGGCGGAGGGGCCTATCAGCAAGCGCGGCCGCGAGGTGGTGGTGGTGTGGCGCGCGCTTTATCTGATAGCGGCGCTGCTGCTGTTGTTTGGGGAACTTACATGCAAGCCGCCCACCCGCACGCCCACCACGAGCGCGCGCGCGCGCCAAGTGCATGCTGCTGCCGCCCCGCCAACCCCCCTCCCCGCCTCGCCCGACCAGGGGAGCATGCTGTGAAGGACGACAGCCCGCGAGTTGCCTCTTCTTCCATTTTGCTAATGACACGTCCGAAATTAATCATATTTAAACATTCTAAGTCAATTTTGGCGTGTCTTGTTTAGATGGACCACCCACCAACCACCCAACCCCTCCAGAAAACAACACTAAGAATTGATTAAATCAGTGAATCATAATATGCGCGATGCACTTAAAATGTAAATATCCATTCCTCAAGGAACAATATTGTTCTTAAAACGGGCAAAGTTTTCGTGCACTTCCATTGATCTGAAGATCCGATGCAATTTTGTCCCTAAATTTGGACACATTCTGAAAAAATGTTTTCTCTAGTTTCCCTTTTATCCACCCGCACGACCGTCTTTTCGTTCTCCGAAAGCCGCGCTCCGAGCACTATAGCGTACAGTAGCGTAACCAGACCGACCACCCTCAATGAGGGGCTCCATCCGGCTCCGGAGAAAAATGAAACCGCGCGTGTGGGGGATCGTGGGGATTGGAGAGTGGATTATTCCCCCAGCAAGGCCAGGAGGCTTCCAATGCTTGCTTTCAGACCTCATTCATTTTCCAAGTGAGAGGCGGTCGGGGCAGAGGGCGGCACTCTTTGAAGGGAAGCGGGGTTGGGCATTCTGTTGACAGGGTCCCCAAGTCCGGCGGTGTCAGCGGGGGGTGCGGGTGGCAGCTAGCGTTCCCCGCTAGCGGTCCCGCTGTCCCACGGTGGGCGCCGCGAGGCCGTCGCTGTCCAGTCCCGGGGACTGTCCCCCCGCTGTCCTGTCGCGTGCCTGTCTGTCGCTCTGTCCATTTCAAAGGCCCACGTGACATCAAAGCAGTCCAGCCGGCAGGGCCCGGAGCCCTGAGCCGGCTGGGCGCTAAAGCCACGTAGATTGACGGCTCGGACGGACAAAAAGGAGGGTTTATCTATACAGCGCCGTGTGTCAAAGTCACGTGTTTTAGAAAACGACGCGGATAAAAAATGTGAAATTAATAATTTTGTTGGAAAGAAGTGACAGGGCAAAAGCATCATAACACTCGACAAAAAAAGAAGCAATCCTCGTGTTTTTTGTTTGGTCCTTCAGCCCGACTAGTATAGCCATCGACACACAGTTTCCTCACGCCAACAAAAGGCCTCCGACAAATGATCTGCTGTGTCTGACAGTTCATTTCTGGTTGGCAAATCTTTACCTGTCTTGTTTGGAAACATGACGCGTATGAAAGGAAGTCGAAGAGACATGGCTACAATAATAGCATACCTCCCCCAACCCGACGCCCCTTCCCCCTTCTCTCCACCCACTTCGGTTTGCGGGTTTTCGGCGTGGCCATCGTATGGAGCTTAAAGCTTTGGTGATGTGAAGTGGCGCAGCGATGTCCTAGCAGACAGAAACAGAGATAGAAAGGGAGGGAGAGTGAGAGAGGAAGAAGGGGTTTGAGGGAGAGGGGGTGGGGGAGTGTGGTCAATTGTGTGGAGCGTCAAGAGGACGCGAGCCGCCGGTGGGAGAAGAGACACCTGTTCCTCAAAGTTCCACACCGCCTCACCCTCGCCGCACATAGTGCTGGATACAGTAGTGGTGTACACGCTGCTGGAAAAGCAAAGCAGGCAGAGCGCGTAGCAGAGTAGATGTGAGTGGGAGAGAGAGGGAGAGCAAGAGAGAGAGAGAGAGAGAGAGAGAGAGAGAGAGAGAGAGAGAGAGA
>NW_026267197.1:149671-150725 GCF_000697945.3 Frankliniella occidentalis
GGGCCTCCAGGTGGGCCTCCAGGTGGGCCTCCAGGTGGGCCTCCAGGTGGGCCTCCAGGTGGGCCTCCAGGTGGGCCTACACTGTAAATTCAGGGTGTCCAGCAGGTAGGGGACAATAATAGTCGCCTAGTCCCCAAACTAGGCGACTTATATCGACTATCTGCTGGACACCTTCCGGTCTTCCAGTTAATTGCATGGGCAATGCCTTGGACCAGGGGTCTCAGAGAGCAGACGACGCGCGGGCCGCACGGGTGGGACCTCTCGCTCGCACTCACGCACACCGTTTTAGCTCCGTCTCTCTCGCACCGGGCCAGAGTGGCCCGCGGGCCGCGTGTCTGAGATCCCTGCCTTGGACTCATACAATGCAATAACCTGGAAGACCAGAAGGACCAGCCGATAGTTGACGTAAGTCGCCTAGTGTTTTTGGCTACTGTTGGACACCCTGGATTTACAGTGTACTGGGTGATTCAGAGAAGACGCAGGTGCGGGCGGGTTTGCCAACCCAAGGGGCTATGGCGCCTTACGGGCAGAGCGGGTAGGCAAACCCGCCTGCACCTTGCGTCTTCTCTGAATCACCCGGTACAGGGTACAGGTGGGTCTTTACGTGGGTCTCGGGGGTTGGGCGAGTTGACAAGTTAAAGCGAGTTTGGAGCGATTTTTCGCGAGTTCAACTTTACAAACGAGTTGGCTAAGTGGGGGACCGCTCGTTTCTTAGTGCCACATGCAGGTGCTGACAAGTAGCAGGGAAGCTTATTTTCCTCGGCTTTCTCGTCGTATACTCGGGCGTCGGGTATACTAACTTGGAGTTGAGGGAGGCGTCCGTCCAAGGAGCCCACCCCCACCCCATCCCATCCCATCCCGAAACACACACACACGTCAAACCCATACTATGTCCCGGCGCTGCTCCCCAGGAAATAATAAACAATTTCCACCTCTAACAAAAACTTTCTTAATTTCCGTGGAGGCCTTTCGGGCAAACGTAGTTGAGTTGTAGTATAGCTGGTCGCTCTTTACCAGTTCTTGTGTATGTCGGCCTGTGTGCGTGTTGGAGAGT
>NW_026267197.1:150775-153738 GCF_000697945.3 Frankliniella occidentalis
AGAGAGAGAGAGAGAGAGAGAGAGAGAGAGAGAGAGAGAGAGAGGGAGGGAGGCGAGCGAGCGCGTGCGGAGAAGCGTCGTCGTTGTTGTTTTGTGCTATCAGGGTCCATTCTTCTCCCCAGAAAATCAGTTCTCATTGCATTGTCGCTGTGCGAGAGGAACTTATCGACAAACGAAAGCCCCCGCCCCTTTCGCGCAGACAGCGTCCAAATCAGTCTAAATTCACCTCGACATCCCTCTCCCCTCTCGCGTCTTTATTCCTCCTTTTCTCTTGTCGCACGCGCGCGCTTCTATTTATTATTTCGGTACAATCACCTATAAAAAATTCTTTCCTCGAAACTAGGAACTTTTCTTAAAATTAGTCTTGAATCAACGAAATTGGACTAAAATAAACACTAAGAGAAATTTGGCCTGTTTTAAAAGGACAAAATTCCCTTAATTTGAATTTTTAACTCAGGAAATTTCTGTCGTTAAACCGAAGGTGTTTCTCTGTAACAAGGGAAAAATTCCATATGTTTTGCCAAGGAAACGATTTTCTGGGTGAACTCTTCAATAAATGCGGCATCACATCGCGTTATTTTTAATGATTGTTTTGGCGGTCATTTTTACTGTCCGTCATGGGCATCTACGCACACATCCCCGAGTGTGCGAATGGGCTTCCCTTTTTTTTTACGTGTGCGATATTCACACACTTACTTGCTTTTGCAGTGTGTGGGCGGGTATGCGGTGGCGGCGGCGGGGCGACGGGGTGACGGGGGTGACAGAAGCGCCGCTCGGACGCATCGCGCCGCGCACCCCGCTACAGTACACCCCATCGTGTCCTGTGTGCTCCTTCCTGTCGGGCACCGCAAGCCGCCCCGCCCTACTACCCCACCGCACCCCGCCTCGCTTTACCCCACGCCGCCGCACCCCGTCAGGTCTTGCCCCGCCCTGCCTCGCCGCGACCAACCCCGGCACCGCTGCTGCCGCTGCTCCAGGACAACCGAACATGACGTGGCACTCCAGCTTTTGACATGAAGGAGGCACGAGATGGCTGCTGCTGTGGGGGCGGCCCTGCCGTGATGGGGGAATGGAGGAAGCTATGCTCCCCCCTATCTGTCCCCGGCACAACCGACCTCGACATATACTAACTAAGGGAAGAGAAACGTTTCAGGGTGATTCTTCACACTCCGTCTTTGGTTTCCGGTCCGGAAGCCCTTCGCCCTTCGGTCCTGTCTTCTTGGCACTCACTATACTCGCAGTCAGCCATTGAATTAAAAGAACCAAACTTTATCAATGACCAAGTTTCTCACAAGACACAATAATAAAGGCGGGAAATAACATGACAAATCTAGGAGGAGGCTGTTCGGGAAGCAGGCGCGGTATAAGGACCGGCTGAGGGGGAGGGGCGTTGGGCGATTCACGATGGATTGCCTACTTACAGGATTTTTGTAGCACAAACTGCCTACCTTCCAGCCAGCTCATTAGAGACGATTTTTACCGCGTCGGAAAGACGACCAATGTTAGCGCTGGTGGGGTGGTGGTGAGGTGAGGTGAGGCGAAGAATATTGTTTGTTACATCTCTACAGAGTTGATGCTCCAGTTAAAATCCTGGGTTCAGATGAGAGTTCCTCCTAGCATAGAGTAGACCGACCGACCCCGTCCTCGTTAGGCAACCTCTCAGACGTGGTCGCTTCCAGCTGCTCCTGCTGCCAGCTCGGGCTCGGGCGGCCGGCCGGACAGCGCCGCCGCCGCCCCGCTCGCCCTGCTCAGTCAGTAGAGCCGTGGCGTGTGACGAGTGAGCGACATACCGGAGCTGAGGTGGCGGGTGGCGGTCGCAGCACGCAGCGTCGGCGTAGTGCGTCCCGTGCCGAGCCGCCGTCATGTGTGTTTTGTTGTGGCGGCGTCCGTCGAGCCCGCCCCTCGTCGTCAGCGTCAGCGTCATCGCCGTTACTGCCGTCACGGTGACGGGGTCGCGAGTGACGATCAGCTGATGTGGACGAGTGATATGGCAAATGGAAGAGCGTGGGCGAGACGAAGTAGGCCGCGCTCACTGTGGAACAGCAGAAGAGGCCGTTTGTTTTGAGGTTAGGTTGTGTGTTCATTTTCGGTTCTGCGAAACGATACGCCATGACGGCAAGCAGGGCGGAGTGGCCGTCCCGCGCCCGCGCCGTTCAAAGGAGTGGACGGCGGTTCATAAACCAACGCACGAGAAGATGGTCGACAGTTCGTCCGTCGAAGGAAAGGTTTGTGTACCCAACGCTGTAGCGCGCTGTAGCGTCGAGCCGGGATATGAAAGAGTCTGTGAAATAAAATGTTATTTCGGACTTGATATGAAAGTGGCAAGTGAACAAAGATAAGAAAAACAGGCGTGAGAAATGTAGGTCCCCTTCTCGCTCGACCGAAAAAAAAAGAGCCCGGAAGTATTATGGGAGATATTGACGATACTGGCAGCCAGATTAGCGGACATTTTCCCGGAGCCGAAATCCGGTGAGTGAGATTTTTTTCCAGCTGAGGAAGGTAACGCTTGTGCCAGACTTGGGAGGGAAGCCAATCACAGCTCTACGCCCCATATAAGAACACGCAGTAGCTTAGGCGGGCGTCTGCACCTGACGAGACTGAATCCTTTTGTGAAACGGGCCAAAGTAAGAACCGAAAGATGGAGTCGCGTTTCGCGCTGTAATCCTGATTGATCGTCGAGCACCGGGTCGGCTCGAGCAGTAGCAAGATCCGGACACTTTTATTCTTGGGTTTTCTCTTTGGCGACCCATCTCTTCGCTATGGCTGCAGTGGCGCACCAAGGATGCCATGGAGCTCCTCCTGCGTATATGATGGGATGTTCCCGACGATCGCTCTGTTGCCTCCCTTTTTCCAGTCATCCTGACGAGCTCTTTGTGCGACGTCCCCCCATCCACCCCCCCTTCACCCCCAGACCGCCACGACTCTCACCCTGCCACCGCTCTGCGCGACCAACGGTGGTGTGG
>NW_026267197.1:158948-163149 GCF_000697945.3 Frankliniella occidentalis
GGGGGAGGGGGGGGGCGACGAGGCTTCGAAATGCCTCTTCCTTACCTTTCCCCTTATCTGCTAGTTTCCGTTTGCATGTGTGTGTCCGTTTCGCTTTGCGCAGCGCAAGTTGTTTCTCCGAGGAGACGGGGCATTTGTTTCGCTGGGAGATTACGTAAACGGAGGGCGCCGCTTGCCTGCACGCTGCAACCACGGCCGGCGCGCGCACGTACGCGTGCACACACGACCAAATAAACACGCCGGTTTGACTGCAAGTTCCAGTTGTTTTTCTCAGCCGCCATCATGAAAAATAAAAACTCATGTCGGTGGCAGCAGTGCAGTCTGTTGTCACGTCGCCATCACCCTCCCGAATGCATATTAAGTGCAAGGGCGTATTAAACATGCATAGAAATATTAATATTTGGCCGTCATCTTCCTTCTCTCTCGCACAGTCACGCGCAACGCGCAGACACCAAAGAGGAGGGGAAAGTGTGTGACATTTGAATACTGTGGAAGTGCGTGTGACAACATTTTCTGTGTGTGTGACGCATCACATCGCATCCCACACTGTGAAAAATATCGTCGTAAATTTACAAAAATTTTGTAAACTCGAAATATAATTTAAGTTGTAAATTTACGAGAGTCGATACGTACTGCATGTATTTTTACGGTTTCAAATTGTAATCTCACTACTTGCGTCAAGGAAAATTTTCCTGTAAACCTACCTACTATTTTTCACAGTGCATATGTCAGTCATTTTGTGTTGGAATGCTTGACACTGTAATCATATTCTAAATGTTGGTTCTGAGGTTGCCTTCCTAGCGTTATCAGTGTCCTGTGGAGCCACACGACGCCTTCTTTTGCCGCGGAACGTGACCTCAAATGACGTGATTCCCCGCCCGCTCAGTCCCATATCCGTGCGGGAGCGCGCGGTGCGTGTCGCTGGGCGCGGGGAGCGTGGGGGGCGCAAGCGGCGCAAGGGCGCGCGCTGACAGATTTTAGGTATGCAAAGCGGCGCCGGGCCACTGGCGATGCGAAATAACCCTTTTGCCCTGCGCCACCCCCTCTCTCCTTCCCTTCCGCCTCCCCTCTTTCCCCGTGCACCCTCTTCCTCCCCTCTTGTCCACACTGTCCCCCCTCCTCCCTCGCGCGTTATTTTGCAAGTCCTGGGAGCGCGCGCGGCTCGCTGCCGGAAAAGGGCGATCTGATCGAAGGGACGGGCGGGTTTGTGGGCCGAGAGGGGGGGGGGGATGCGCACGCCGCGCACGTCAACGGTCATCAACGGGAACGGGGCGACGCTGCCGCTGCTCTGCTGTGATTTGTACAGATCACGTTATTCGCAGCCAGCTTTTGTTGTGCATCGGGACGTCTGTAATCTCTATCTCTCTCTCCCCTTCTCCGACCCTCTCGCTGCCCCCCCCCCTTTCCCTCCCCCCGTGCCCTACTCTCACTGGGACTATCTGCTACCGTCGCGCACTTGCTATTCCTTTTCCTCTCTAGAGAAGCCTGTCCCTTGCTGCTGCTGCCGCCGCCTCGCTGTCCGCACTGAAAGCGCACCTGTGGAATTTTAATTAACCCCCAGAGAGAGGAGAGAGAGAGAGAGAGAGGGGGCCTCACCCACCTTATTGACACCCCGACCCTTCCGGCACTGCCCTTTTGTTTACTGTGGTCGTGACATTCGGTGGCCACCGCAGGAGAACGACTGTCATGGGGTTACACTGCTGACGCAAACAAATTTGAGGATTATGTAGGAATTTTGTTTTACCCTTTTTTTTGCGCACTCTACTGTAAGTTGGCGTTACTTGTATAAGTATTCTCAAATTTTACTTAAATACACATAATGCAGGTTGGTGTCAGTAAACTTAAATTTTTTATAAACTTGTTTTCTCCATAGATTGTAAAAAGGTAGTGGTTTTTAATTCAAATTTAACTGCTATCAGTGCTGAAAACATCTATACTTTTGATCATTTGTGTGTGGTTTGTCATTAATCATACACGAAATCCTTCTGAACTTTGAAGTGTGTCGTACGCCACACCGGACTGTACGTTGGGTTGCCTATGCGTTGGCTGCAGGCGGCGCTGGACCGTTTGTTAATGCAATACACACCAGTGCTGCGGGTTTGCCCACACGATCTGCCCGTAAGGCGCCATAGCCCCTTGGGTATGACGCAAGACTGGGGACTATTAGCCTGTACACTCGGTACGGAGAAGGCCACCTGAGGCCGCATGAGAGGTCGGGTCAAAATCGCGCCTGGGCCCAAAGGAGGTTTCACCACGACGCGCCCCGCGTCACCGCGACGCACGCGCCCCTTGGCGACAACGCATTGCTACGCTACCTTCGTAAGGTGGCCCCCAGGTGGACTTCTTGCTACAGCGTCTACAGCCAGTTCATAGGCAACCCAACATACACTCATGTGTGGTGTGGGACACCCAGTACTGCCTGCATGCCCTCCTCCTCCACTACCCTTTTCTTCCAACCCCTTCTCTCCTCTTTTACCCCCCTTGCACTCACCCCTATCTTTTCTCTCTCTCTCTCTCGTCCTGTCTCTCTCGACCTCTCTCTCTCTCGTCCTCTCTCTCTCGACCTCTCTCTCTCTCGTCCTCTCTCTCTCGTCCTCTCTCTCTCGTCCTCTCTCTCTCGTCCTCTCTCTCTCGTCCTCTCTATACCCCCATCCCCTCCCGCGCTCTGTCTCTATGGCTCTGCGGTGGACGGCGTGAGTCTTGTGACCCTGAATTATTCGTCGAGTGGGGCGTGTGAATATTTTACCTGCGGCCGTGCTCTGCCGTGCTCTGTGTGTGTGTGTGTGTGTGTGTGTGTGTGTGTGCACGCGCGCTCGCGTATGTGTGTATGTGAGAGTGTAACCGCTACGCCACGCCACCTACATCACGCCCCGTCACCCGTCCGGGGGCAGATAACCAACAACTCCCGGGTTTTTGTGTCAACGAGTCGATGAATGACTCCCGTCCTTTGATTGATTAATGAGGACGATACGCCCATTCCAAACGTGCGTGTGTGAATGTGTGTGCGTGTGACCGAGGGGTTGGGGGGAAGGGGGAGAAGGGCAACGGCAGCAGTTGTAGTTGTTGTAGTAGACCGGAAAATGCGAGGGGGTTGTGGAGGTGGGTGGGAGGGACGACATGGTCCATGTGTGTGTGTGTGTGTGTGTGTGTGTGTGTGTGAGCGCGCACTGCAACACAGGTCATTGGGTTTTATAGACGCACTCGCTCCGCTCCGCCCGCTACAAAGCCCCATTCTGGGCCGCGCCGGCGTGGCGCAGTGTGGCGCTGGGCCCTAGGCCGCTGGGCCTATCCCAAACGTCATTTTTCGGGGCCAACACCCGCCACCGCAGGGGGCAGCAGCTGACCTATCCCTCCGCTCTCTCTCTCTCTCTCTTTTTCTCCCCCCCCCTCTCGTATTTATTTTAATGTTAATGTTTAGAGTTTACTCAATTACTGGATATGGATCTTTTTATTTGTAATTTTATTTTGTACATTTAGTTTTGCGTTTTGAACATTTTTTGTGAATTCATTTGTGCGAGATGATGACATTTTTCGCATAAATCTGGTCGAATTAAAACGTACTCAGCATGAGATGTTGCACAAAGACCCACGATTACAATTTTTTTTTCACACTAGTACGTGCGTTTGCCTGGACGATTTTCGACAAATTTCGGGCCGAACTTTGCAGCCCCTCTTTCTCTCCTCTACTGGGAGTCCCCCTCCCTCCTCATCCCTGTTTTCAGATAAGTCAGTTTGCAGAGCCCGTGCGTTTCACCTCACTTCAACCTTGGATAAATCTTACTCTTCTTCCAGTTCACTGGTCACGCCACGCCACGCCGCGCGCCGCGAAAGGCAGACATAACGCCCCTCCCCCAGCTTCTCGGCAGCACGCTGAGCCCCCCCCCACCGATCATCCCGGCCAACACGATAAAAACGTAGCCTCAATTATTCTAAGAGGATGATGTGGGTCCTGAGCCTCCCCGCCCCCCTCCCTCCGGTCCGCCCGAGCCTGCCTCTGCCCTGTCTGCTGCTCTCCTCGGCCTCTTTGCGACCGCGGCGGGGCGAAGGGGTTGGAATGGAAGGAGGGGGGGTTGGGGGGCGAGTTAGTGGCAAATAGGATTTGTCCCCCCGCGCTCCTGCGTGCCGTGTACAAAGGGACAACTACCGCAATCTCACCTCGATGTCCGCTCTATCCATTATTTCTCCGTTCTGAGGCGCGGGG
>NW_026267197.1:163199-163743 GCF_000697945.3 Frankliniella occidentalis
CCCCGCCTCCTCCTTGCCCGTGGAGATGTTCGAGGAGGCGAGACGCGGCGGGGCGGGCGCTTTCCCGCGGCACCGCACGGACCTTGCTGAGCTGTTCGGGCGTGTTGCGCGCGGCGTGGAGTGGCGGGGCGTGGCGGGGCGTGTAGTAGATCGGGGGACGGAAGTGGGATAACTCGGAATCAGAATACATCAACGGGAGGGCGATGACTGTGTCGCGGCCGTGGCTGGGGTATAGTACTGCGAGGGCCGCAGCACGCGCAGCCAGGGCGGAGCGGCGACAGGCCACGCTGCAGCTCGCCTCCCTCTTTGTTTTCTTCTCTCTCCTCTCCCTTTACCCTCTCTTTTTCTTGCCCACACACTTTTTCAACCCTACCCTACTGCTATGTACTTGCCTCGGGGGATGTGGTGCAGCAGCAGCAACCACCGCCGCGCGTGGAGCGCCGTCGAGCCTGCTGAAGTGCGTGACGTGGGCGTTGGCCTGTCTGTTGCCGTCGCGCAGCTGGTCTGCAGGTGACAGTGCGGGGGTTGGGGGAGGGGGGTGGTG
>NW_026267197.1:168430-169553 GCF_000697945.3 Frankliniella occidentalis
CCCCCCCAACCCACTGCGCTAACAGGTGTACTCAGAGTACCGCGCGCGGGGATGCGGGGTAGAAGGGGGGGACGAAGGGGGGAGAGGGCGCTTGGCCCTTTTGCCTCACCGCCGCCGACGCGACGACGACGAACGACGCAGCGCGCGGACCGCGTGCAGACATGGCGGAGGGCGCGGGCATCAGGTTGGCAGCTGGCGTCTGCCTACACCTTGCGATATGCCGTGAGCAGACCGGCGGCGGCTGAAAGTGGTGCAGCAAAGCATTACCTTGTCTCTCGCTTGGCATAACGCAGGCGAATCACGTAATATTGTTCTGATTGATGCAGCAGCAGCGTATCGTTCGTTCTTTACTGGAGCACGGATGTCACAAACCACTGTGAACGTAAGTTTACCAAAGTTTTGTAAGCTCGGATTACAATTTAACACGTTGAGTCCCACATGACCACACGTAACTGATCCCCCCCCCCCCCCCCGGGGGACTCAACGTGTTAAGTGGTAAATTTACGAGTGCACATTGTTTGCTCGCCGAAGTGTTTTAAGTCGATACGTATTGCGTGTATTTTTACGATTACAAATTGTTATTTTACAAATTGCGTCAGGGAAAATTTTCCCGTAAACCGTACTACGAGGAGTCCTTTTTTTGAGCATTCCAGTTGTTGTAAAATTCTTGGATCCTCTTCTTCTTCTCTCCTCCTCTTGGTTGCCCTAGTTTCCCACTGACTCTGGCGGAGGAGTTTTGGCAGTGCTCGACACGTGCGCTCGATACGCGATGCGCTTACTTTTGAGCTATCTGCGGCACGCGACCAGCCTCAGCAGCAGAAGAGCGGAGCCTCGTAGCGCTCAGGTGGCGCTCCCCCCTCCCCGCACCCCTCCTTCTGATGTATAAAAATCGGTAGGGCCAATAACTGCAGCATGTTTAGGTGACCGATATATCTGGCCTTGCTTTGCCCACCTTCTGTTCCATCCTCCGGCAGCCGCACCTCTGGCACAGGCTGGCGCACTATGGCCGTCGTCAGTAGCCCCCCCCACACTGTTAAATTCCTACAAAGCATTTGCTTTGCAGGGCTGCGAAGTATTTTGCTCCTTTGTAACAACGAAGCATTTACTTTGCAATTACAAAGTG
>NW_026267197.1:178758-179500 GCF_000697945.3 Frankliniella occidentalis
AGACCACCTGGGGGGCCCTTTAAATCACTCCCCCTCCCCGCTTATTTTGCGACACTCTCACCACTCTCACTATCTGCCTCACCCCCACCCCTCCTCCCTTTTCCTCCGATCTCGCTCGTGTTCGAATTCTCCCGCGCCTTCCACTCTGTGCCACTCACGGTGGACAGCAGCAGCGCCTGCTCATCGCAGTCAAATGGTTTTCTTTAATCAGACGGAGTGGTGCGTCGCGGCGGCGCGTCGTGTCGCCGCCGTGCGCAGCCACCTCCTTCCCTTCCCCTTTCGCATTGGCACGCCACACCACGCCCCACCACACCACGCCACACCGCGCCACACCCCACCACGCCCCACCACGCCCCACCACGCCCCACCACGCCCCACCACGCCACAGCCCGCCACGCCACGCCACACCCCTACACCCCCACCGCGCGCCGATACAGGTGCCTAATTTGAACCACTCTTGAGGCCCGCTTTGATGAGGGGCGGAGCGTGGCGCCGGGTCGGAACTAGGGTTGCGAAATTACCGGTAACAATCAATGTTACCGTAAATTACGGTAAAAATCGTAATTTACCGGAAATTTTGAAAAAATTGGAAAAATTCAATTTGAAGCAGAAAAATTGGCAATATACTATTCCTTAACAATCGAAATTCTTGTGTACTGCCTCAAAAGTGACGGAATAGCCGGTCTTAGCTATACTTATTGGAATATTTGTGTTTTTCATCTTGTTCTCATCAACATCAGTT
>NW_026267197.1:179556-181770 GCF_000697945.3 Frankliniella occidentalis
AAGTAAATGCTTCGTAGTTACAAAGGAGCAAAATACTTCGCAGGCTTTTAACAGTGCACCCCCTCTGCGTCGTATCCGAGTCGGAAACGAATGCTGCATCAGCCGAGTGCAGTTCAACACAATGACATTTTACCTCAATGCAGCACTTTTCTTGAACCAGGGGACACAATTTTTACTATCCTCGCGCAACCTTTGCCCCGAATATTCCGACGTGCATGATTTTACCCGTGAGCAGTTTAGGTGCTGTGTCTGTGTCTATTTCGGTGGTGATTGAACCCCCCCCCCTCCCCCCTTCCTCTCCCCCTCCTTGGCTGTCCTCTCGATACTCTCGGCCTGCTCATTGGCCGCACCTCGCTGCGCGTCCAGAGGGGCGTAAGTGATCGAGTGGCTGCCGGCGCGCGTCCCGCCGCCAGGTGCGCTCCACCGCTTGCTGATCCCGGTCACGGTGCACTGCTCAAAAGCGAAGTAGTTTTAATTTCCATCCCCATATTCATAGCACTTAAAAGTAAAACAAGTAAATTGTCGCAACATTAAAAAAAAAAAAACTATCTCTATAGTTAGCGTAACGATGTTATAAATTTACGATTACGTTCAACAAAATGACACCGGGAAAAACACATTTCAGTGTTATACTCTGCAAACTCAAGTGTGAGACAGTATGACAGTTTAAACTGTCAGCCCACTTTGTCTCACACTTCCTAAAACTATTTTCTCTCCTTAAAAAAAAACTATTTCTGGAATCACCCTTGTCTTCCTCGTGAAATTCCGGTTCAAACGAGTATATGTATGATGGGGTTTAGAGCAACAATATGCCAACAATACATTTAATTATTAACAAGATGGTTATTTCCAAAAGTCCTCATGGTGTCGTTGTTTGCGAACCCCATCATACATATACTCGTTTGAACCGGAATTTCACGAGGAAGACGAGGGTGATTCCAAAAAAAGTTTTTTTTAAGGAGAGAAAATAGTTTTAGGAAGTGTGAGACACAGTGGGCTGACAGTTTAAACTGTCATACTGTCTCACACTTGAGTTTGCAGTGTAACTGTCGTAATTTAACGGAACTTTACGACCATCTTTTCCCTATATAGTAAATTGATTTTTTGGTAGAGGACGGCATGAAAACCAGAGACGAGGAGCACTGAGGGGCAGGCGGCCCATTGGCAGCATAGCATATGGCCAAAGCCCGCGGGTGGTCACTATCTCGGCTCGGCTCTCCTCCATGTGCTCCAAGCTGTCCCGGCTCAGCTGACCCGTATATCGCTTGGGACGGCTACTCTGTCGCAATGGTCGGGCACCTGCTTCGGCAGCAGCACACACTGGGCGCCGCTGCTCCGCCCCTCTCCTCATCCCTAATGGAAACACTGTAGGCGTAATCTGCTGAACTTTTCGTACGCCTACAGACGCGGCACGTGTCGCAGGCATTGTCGCTGGCCTGCCGTGCGCTGCCGTGGGGCAGGGCGCTGCATGAATAGCAAGCAGGCCCGCGCCCCCACCAGAACGGAGTTGGCAGCTCCGCTTGGCTGCGCCGGCAACTCCTTTCGGCAGGGTTGGTTGGTTGGTTGGTTGGTTCGGCGGCACGACCTATATACGTCACTTGCTGTCGTTTTGCACTTACCTTGGCAAAAACACTCTGGGCGGGGTTTGACCTGGAGTGAAGAGTAGCTCCCAAGAGATACCCTTAAAATTTCATGTATCTAGCTCACCCCCTTACTCGAGGTATGAACGTCAGGCGGACGCCGGAATCGTTTTCATAAGCTCTCGTTATTGCCTGCTTTTCAAAGCAGATTTCTAGGCGGGGGAGGACTTAAAACGAGAGGCGAGATATGCGCAGGGCGGCGTGGAGCAGGCGGTAGGAAACTTTGGCTACTGCTGTCAACCCTTGCTGCCTGTGCGCAGCCCGGCGCGGCGCGGCGCGCGTTGCTCGCCTGCGCTGTATGACGCACGAGAAATAAAAAAGTGAAAGAGGAAAGTCGGCGCGGCAAGTTGTGAAACATCCGCGGGCGCTTCACGCCGCGTGGTGATAAATCCGTTTGCCTGCATGGGATAAGCGGGGCGGCTGTTGTGACGCCCTGAGGCGCGGGCGGAGGCCTCCGCAGACCAGGATCGACCTCCAGGGGGGACCTCCAGCAGGGGGGCCTCCAGGTGGGCCTCCAGGTGGGCCTCCAGGTGGGCCTCCAGGTGGGCCTCCAGGTGGGCCTCCAGGTGGGCCT
>NW_026267197.1:188475-199159 GCF_000697945.3 Frankliniella occidentalis
TTTTTTTCAACGTTACCAAGCTTTTGGTAAATTACCGTAAATTACCAATTTTTCCGGTAACGTTACCGGTAACATTACCGGCCGTCGCAACCCTAGTCGGAACGACCGCGAAAGCGGGCGGCATGCGGAGAGAGGGGCGCCCCCGCGGCAGCCTCGCCCCGATGCTGGGCGCCCCGCCGCACCCTTCGCCTCGCCCTGCCCGGGTCCACCCACCGAAGGGCTTTGCGCCGTCGGCCTACCCAGGGCTAGCCGCGGCAGGACGTGTTAGGAGGACCGCTCTCAAGCAGAGCGCGTTACACAGTTGTTGGCCTGACATTGGTGCGCTTCTTCACCCACACGAAATATTTTAAATAGTTCCCCTAATAACCCTATTCTTTGTCCGTTTGTCCGTTTCCCGCTAGAAAGATGTGTTCAAAATGTTAAAGTTTCAGAAAAATTTTGTCAACCTCCAGTAAGATGGAAAAAATGTGAATCGGGATGAAATGGGCTCCCAGGTCGATTCGAACACCCGACCGAACGGAAAGTCGTGCTAGCTTGTTTCCTCCTATTACCAATTAAAACGACAGAATTTGTTGAAGGTGAAAAAAAATTCAAACCTCGAAAAGGACAAAGAAAAACTTATGGTTGCTGTTGTGTGCTATTTCTGTTCATGAATTAAATGTTGTTTTTTCTCTTTGTTGCAGGTGAGTTCTACTGTTCTGCTGAACATAGGTCGGTTGGCAGTCCGGTCGTCTAGTTAAATATGCACCGGGTGTCACAATCCACTTAGACGATCGCTTTTTCTGACTCGAGGTCATGAATGTGCGGGGATAATTTTTTAAGTAAGTAACTCAACATATTGTACTCTTGATTAGCAGATTGCCAAGATATTATTACATCTTCATATTTATCGGAAGTTCACAACACGGATCATGAGCCTAATTTGAACTGGATTATTGGGCTCAAAATAAATTACTCGGATCGTCGTGACACTCTCGAGCCCTTGAGGCGTCAACCTGACTTTCAGGAAGTTCAGCAAAAAGTGACAAAGTCGAAACCCTCCCTGATGTTTCATGGATTTGATTATCGTACTGTTTCCACTCGTTGGTCGAGACGGTAAGGTCCCGGTACAGAGGGCGTGTGCGACGCAGCCCTGCGGTGGCCGAATAACTCTATAAGGCAACCTGCGCGCATATGGTGATCGCGGACCCCAGCAAAGGCCAGGCCACGCCCACCCGCCCCGCGCCCGGCCACGCCAAGGATCCCATCGGAGATCAAAGGCATCAAGGCGCTGCAGGGTCTTGCTGCGGGTTGTCGTGATGGTGGTGGTGGTGGTTGAGGGGGAGGGGGGAGGGGGTTCTCCCCGAGGTCGGGGACTACACACTACCGCTGCTGCTGGAGTCCCTTCAGGGGTGGTGCAGGGCTACGGCGAGGAACCTGTGACCTCTGTGTCCTCCTGCAATATTCTGGAGATCTTATTCCTTTTGTCCTTTTCTTTCATTTTTCATTTTGTACAGAAGCGCAGTGAGGCGAAATAAATTAATAAGGGGGCATGAAGAAATTTTTCATAGAGTGAGTTTACACAACGATAGGGCACCATGTTCAAAGATGGGTGCTTGATCTGTTGATGCCAATATTATTACCCTCTAGGTTGTCAATTGCCACCGCAACCAAGGCGTGAAATTTGACTAATTTTGAGGGTGCATCGCCATTGTAATACAGTGTGCAAGGTGTCCAGAATTATTGGTAATTCCACACCTATCGAGATGGTGTGGTGAAGAGTTGAATATGAAAATACCCCTTCGAAAGTTACCAGCAGCGCAGCAGTCTTGCTCAAATTTTAACGCTTGTCAAAACTTGGTGAAATTTACCATTTTGATGATTTTGAACAGTCTAAATTTGAGTTGAGCATACTTCAACACACGTCTTCTTGTAATCTGAAAGTGCAGGACAAGTTCGCCCTACTTTTCGAATCACACTTATGATGCCGCGTTAGTGGTTTTTTTTTTCAGAAAATTCAGTTAAAACGGATTGAAATTAATTGTGAACTTGAGCTCTGATTTAGCATTTACTGGTTTCCCCCTTGAAACTTTCGGACCCTGAGTTGGGGCTACTCCCATGTTTAGGATGTCGCGGAGAGGGGTCCTGCTCCTGACGCGGAATCTACGCGGGTAAATAAATTGTTGGATGGAAAGAGCGCACCTTAGCCCGCTGCAAGAGAGGCTGGCGGGCTGGCTATACTGCCTGGTCACGTGACCTCGACCCTCTCCGCGTCCCTGATTGGATAAGGACGTGATGACACGAGGGGCCACGGAGTGCACTCTCCGCTGGTGCCACCTGCCTCTGCGCCCGCCCCGGCCCGCCCCTGTACCTTACAAAATGTCTGGGAGTGCTCTCGCCCCATCTCCGCGCCAGGCGGGTGGTGTGCAGGGGACGGGGTCGGGCGGGGCCCTCCGGAGCTCTCAGTACCGGTGCCTTCGGTGCCGAGCCGAACGTGTCGGGATGCTGGCCCACTTCTGCCGCTGCGAACACGTTCTGCTGCCGCGGCGGAAAAATAATTTGTTTTCAAAAATGATGTCCCCTCTATAGTATATATCGGACTTGGCTCGGCCCGCCGCCCGCACACGCTCCGGGCAAACTACTTTCTGCTCCCGCAAACGGGAAATAACAGTGTTCTCACGTTAAATGGTGGATCCTGTTATTTTTGACTTTATTTTTGTTCAGATAAAAGTAAATGACATTTTCAAGTGGGTGTCAACGCTTTGTGCTGAAATGATGCAATGCTTCAAAAGTGTCATTTTCACTGCGGTGTGCGTTTTGGAAGGGTTGTTTCTTTTCCCCTCGGTAATTTTTCCTGTCTTTGATATGAACGATGGTGAGAGCAAAGTGAGCAGTGTATCTGCACGGAGCTGGAGCTGCCACTGCGAATTCTAGTCATCGATTGGGCGTTATTGTTGTTGCTCGCCCCTTCCCCCCCCTCCCCGCCCCTATCCTAGTGCCCCGCCCCGCCCCGCCACGTTTCGCTCCACCACGCCAGACAGCCTCACCCATTCATTCGCTTTGTTGTGAAACAATCGGAGCAGCGCAGCCTTCTTTTTCTTGTCCTAATAAAGGATCAAGGACGCTGGGACGCTATCGCCGCATCCTGTGCTCTGCCACGTCCCGCCACGCCCCGCCGCGTTCGGCCCGCCTCACACTCCTCCGCGCCATCCCCCATCCCACCGCGCTCCACCCCTGTCCCATCAGAAGCCCTGCCATACGCCACGGACCCTCAATTTCCGACGGCTTTTCGCACCTGGGGTCCCAGGGAGGTCTGCGTGGTGGGTGGAGAGCAGCATGGCCTACGCCCGGCGGTGTCTTCTGCGTGCCGAGGGAAGGGGGAAAGTAGGGGGAGGGGGGCTGTCCGTGGTTTGTGTCTGTGTGGGGGGTGTTCGTTTAGAGAGTGCGTCAGCACACTCGTACAAAAAGATACGGATCCAGAGCGTCTCGAGCCGAGTTACTGTAAAGACATAACGATGAAAAATGCGCATTGCGCACCGATAGCAAACTAAAAGCAACCTTTAAGCGAATATTTTGTTTGAGTCGGCGCCGTTGAGTCTTTTGCGATACTTTAAGGAGCAGACGGTTTCAGAGAGACGGCGTTCACACGTTTGTGGTGTCATCGTGAATGTCAACAACTTGTTTTCTATTTGAATTCTGAGACATTATGAATACCGGTCCGAGCCGTTGTGGTCGTGGTAACAGTTTGGTTCTAGAGAGGGCGGGGCGACTCAGAAATCTAGGTTATAACAATATCTTTGCCCGAGACACTCCACGATCAGTATCATTATTGTAAGATAGGCACTCACATTTTTAGTTCGCTTTTTGACAGAGGAAGAAGGCACTGATCAGGAAGCCTTTCTGCGTGTCCCTTTTACAATAAAGTATGGAGCTAGAGATGTGAGCTTGTGGAGTATGATTTTTTCATGATGTGTCGTTATATATACGATTTGCAATTGTAAATTTGTAAAATTTTGCACCGAATCATGGGTACAATCTAATCTGGTTCCTTTCTTCGACAAAATAGTCCCATAGCAGTGTAGTGCACCCTCCACACCACCTACACTCACTCGCACCAGACTGGACCGTCTGCAGAGGGCGGGCGAACACTCTCTTTTCCCTCCCCCTGCGAGTTTTCGACAAGTCATGCGAAATCAATCCCATCTCGCACGCAGGGCGTGTCGCGTCCAGCCCGGCCGGCTGGGCTGGACGCGCGTGTCCTGCGAGCAGGGCCGCCTCGTCCGGTCCGTACTCAGTGAATTGGCTCCCCGGTACTCCAGCGCTTGTGCCCCTTCCTCTCCCCTTCCCTCTCTCACTCCCTCCCTCCTTCACCGGCACGCCTCCGCCTCACCGAGCAGTAGACCGACGACCTGCTCTGCTTTCTGCAGAATGAAGTGCGCGCGACACACAACTACTCCTCTCCACTGAATGAAGTGTTGGGGCCGAGTGCCACCGGGCTGTGCCCGGGTGGGAGGGAAGGGGGAGAGACGGAGAGAGAGAGAGAGAGAGAGAGAGGAGAGAGGGGTGCGGCGGGGGAGAGACTGGCTCTTCAAGGTCCCCCGAACCGTGATGTATTCTCTTGACTCTCAGGTGTGCTCACCACGCCACCCCCTCTCACTGGGCGGAGAGGCGCGCGTCTGTGCCGTGCCAATGCGCTGCTCTGCGGCTAAGACAAGGCGGGCGGCGGCGGCGGCGGTAGGCGTCTAGTCAGCAGAATCAAGTCTGACATACCAAGAACAGGAAATGTACACACGCACGTACACATACGGGCACACCGCGTTCCTCAGACACACACTCGGGGGGTGGCAATATTGGGGTGGCGCATAGAAGAGAGAGAGAGAGAGAGCGAGAGAGAGAGAGAGAGAATGCCAGTACACATGAGGGAGAGGGAGAGAGAGGGTGGGGTGAGGGATCCGGTGGAGGGTGTTGTAAAGCCCGCCGCTTGTAAACCGTGAGCCGTGATCTGTATGAATCAAGGGTGGTATTACACACACACTCGCACACACACAAACACACACGCGATCACATACAACCACACACACACAGAAGCGCACACACGAAAGCGCTTGCACAGTGAGCTCACACGCTATCGCGCGCACACTCGCCAACCAACACACAGACACACGTCTGGCAGCATATTTTTATGGGCGTTTCCTTTCTTTGGCGACAACGCCCTTGTGTGCCGCGCGCCGCCGCCCGGTGCAGCTGGCGCTTTATGCAGGCAAGAACGTTTGAGTGAAGGGCTGTGTGTGTCTGTGCGTGTGTGCATGAACGTGAAAAAGAAATGGAAAAGAAAGAAGTATATGTTTTTTAAAGAGTTGTTTCTAAAAGGTTTAGTAAAAGAGTTGTTGTTGCTGTTGTGTCATAGTGTGTGCGAGGATGGTTGAGGAGCCTTGTCGGTAGGCAATGAGGAAACACGCTGCTTTTGGATAGAGGGCCACCCTTCGCTCGGTCGGTACGCGGTGTTAGTCGGTAGTGAGGGGGGTTACTGTGCCCTGTGTATGTTTATTGGTGCTTTTGTTGGGTGTCGCCTTATTTCTCTGCAGAGACAGCAGCGTGTTTTTTTTTTTTGGTGGGGGGCGCTTCCTTTATTGCACAAGAAAATGCTATACAAGAAGCCATTCGTACCACAAAAAATAAGGATACGGTCTTCGCTGTCTTGACCTCATTATTAGATATTGCAAATTCCACAACGGATATCTCCAAAAAGAAAAAGGAGGCTGACAATTTACGTCACTGTTTTATTGTTTTACATTGCCTCCAAATAACTATTGCAACGATGCATTCTCCCTATCCACTACCTCTACCGTTCCTTCCCCCTCTACGTCTCGTAATTTATTGTCCACAGCAGCATAGGTGATGTAAACAGGATTTGCTTGGTGAAAGGTCCCGCATTCGCCCTCGTCCAACCTACGCCCCCGCATGCCCAGTAAGGCCGCCGAAAAGGAAACGCAGAAAGGAAAAGCCCTGCACGAAAAAAAGAGGGAAAAAAAGAACGAGGAGACGCCGCTTACAAATAAAACACAAAAAAACAGGGTGTGTCACTGCCGGTTGAGGCCGGCCGGGCCTGCTTGGCATGCTATCGCCATTTTCTTTTTCGCTCTGGCGAGTTGTGTATTTCGTCGCGCCTAGCAAGCGTAGCGTCCATCATTAAATTCGACCACCGCGCTTTGCCCACCATCTCCTCCCCCTCTCTCTCCCTCCCTCCCCCTCTTTTTTCTGGCTCCATTCCTGTAGTATTGGCTATACGCCACAACGAGACTCGTCTTTGGCGTCAAGCTTTGCATTTTTATGTTCCTTCTGTATGTTCTTTTCTGCGACTACATTTTTTTTTTTGCAAAGTTGATTTTCAACACCGGTTATCAACCAGGGATAGGAAAGTTACTTTTAAAAATGTAACTAGTTACAGTTGCAGTTAGTTTTGCTAAAAATGTAACTAGTTTCAGTTACAGTTACTTTTTCTTAAAGATTGCCGTTACAGTTACAGTTACATTTTTTTCGCCAAAAATTGTAACTAGTTACAGTTACAGTTATCCCGGTAGTTTTTGAGTTAAATTGGTCGTTGTTTTCTAATAATTATTTTGTAATGGAAAAATTGTTTGCAAGGTAGGCGATTACGCATTATTTAAAGTCCGCAAAACTCTGCTTTCCTCGTCGTATAGCGAGGGTCAGAAGGGGCTAGCGGTGGACGGGTGCGGGCGGGTAGGGGTAAGGGGAAGGATAGGGGGCATCCTTCTTTTTGTGCAGCAGGTACAGAGTGTTGCGACTATTGCCGGACAAGCGGGCGGCTAACCCAAGGTCGCCAAGGCCGGGCGAATGTGAACCGTGACAAATGCGGCAGAGCATCTCGAAGACCGCTCTGTTGAAGCGGATATACGTATAATTGACAGTAAATAAAAGGGTCTTCCTCCTCGACCTCGCCGCCTTGCTTGCACAGGCCTGCACAGACCCCAGATGAGCCGAAACAATACCGTCTTTCCAGCTCCTTTTCCTTCATTCCTCTGAATGCCGCGCTAGCCGCAGACTCCAGATAGCACATTGCAACAGAATGTGGATAAACGGGAAAGAAATCTCATAGTTTTTAAAAGTTCTACTGGGCAAAAATAACTGTAACTGATATTAGTTACAGTTACAGAAAAAAATGTAACTAGTTACAGCTACAGTTATTTAGTTTGAAAATGAAACTAGTTACAGTTTCAGTTGCTACAAATTGTAACTAGTTACAGTTACAGAAACTAGTTTAGTTAAATTTTTCCCATCCCTGTTATCAACCTAGCACCGCCCAGCTGGCACGCGGCACGCGCTCCATGGTATGGGGAGGAAAGGTTTCAGGCCCCAGTTTTGAGTCACCTTCCGAATAACCCCCGCGACAAAGTGGTGGCTCGTCTTCCGTAATCTCTTCATCTTTTCCCCTTTGTCGGGCCCCACCCTCTTATTCATACACAATAATTGTTTTCTTTTCCACGGGGAAAATTACAAATCTGCCGCTTGGAATATGCACATAGCACGATTCCATCGAATCAAAAATGTTCACGGAAAATCCATTTTTCTTTGGACTTGAAAACAAATTCTTCAGATTTGGTGTCTCCGGTCACCCTCTTCCAGCCTCCCCCTCTGTTACCCTCTGCTCCTCTCCCTCTCACTCTCTCGGGTCGCGGCGGCCCATATATACACAGAGCAGGCGCTCCTCGCGTCATTTCCGGCCGGTCCCCGAAAGGTCCACTCGCCCAAGTCAAGACAAACACGGCGCGGCCGGGCGCAGGGCCCTGTACCACCGCCGGGGCTGCTGCGGCGGGCTGTTCGGGGCCCCCGTCAAAGGGTATTGCGTGCCTCTGAGCGTAGCGCGGCAGAGCGGGTACCGGACGGCCGGACAGGCGGCCCGGCATGGCGGCCCTGCATTATCCGAGTCGCACATTTCGATCCAATCATCTCTCAGCTCCCGCCACACCGCCCCCCCTGGGCCTGGGCCTGCCTCTCTTGCCCCTCTCGGCCCGGCACGTCTAGCCTCGCGCCGGGGCCCGTCTCGGCCGTGCCCTGCCCGGTCGTGCCCCACGACGTAGCCTCGTGCGGCCCGGCTGCTAGCCGCCCGGACCGGGTCCCTGCCCATCCATCTCAAAGAGTGGGCTCTTGGGCGTGTTGGCGGGGTGGGATGGGGCGTGGCGGGGTGTGGGCGGGGCCGCGCCCGCCGGGCCGCTCGACTAACGAGAAAGTCGCCCAACTTACTTGTGCCTTCCTTCTCTCGCTCTCTCCGCCGCCCTCTCTTCCCACTCTCATATAACTGTCCCTGGTTACGAATCGACCATAAACTTGCCTTACTCTTCGTCGCAGCGGAGCGAGCGAGCGAGCGAGCGGGTGGTCGACGCCGCGCTCACTGCGAGGGGGCGAAGCGAAGGCGCACCGCGGCCAGCGCCCCGCTCTTGTAGCTTCTAGTTTTGGCTGGCCGATGTCGTGGGCTTGATAACATATCAGTGTTCATGGTTTTTGTAAAGATGGACAGCAACCGTCCCATACCCGCGCCTAATCCGTCAAGTGTCTGAAGATTTTTTTTTATTTTTTTTTTGTCGTCTTTTGCGCGGTTCTAAGAAATTTGACTCAAAAGGCTCAAAGACTCCTCTAGCGCACCGCGGTCCATTCGAACCCTGTTTTGAACGAAAATGGTCCATTAATCCCTCGCGGCGCTAGTCGGACAGGGCGAGCGTCGTGCCGCCGCGGGCCGGCCCGGGGGGACTCGGAACAATTCTGAGATCGGCGGACTTGTTCAATAATTCTCTTTAGGTGCGTGACAGTAGCCTTGACCCTGAGGCTTCGCTACAAAAATGTGTCCCTGGGTTTTTGCGTGCTCATGTGTGACTGACTGATCGAAAGACCCCCCCCCCCTTTCTTTACCCACACACTCACACGCACACAAAACTTTTCCCGTAATGAATCGATGTCATGGTGAACGCAGATGTGGAACGCAAACACTGCCCCTCAGTACAGACGGAGCGGGTGTCAGAGCGTGGCGTCCTGGGCAAGGAGGCCCTGTGGAGTGCGCCGTGTGCGCCTCGGAGGGGGAAGGAGGGGAAGCAGCAGGTCGCCTGACTGATTTCATTACCCAGCGAGTGTGTCCAGTGCGCTTCACCTGGCTCACCCGTTCACACACGTCCCGCTCCGTTATACGAGGGGGCAGGGTAAGTGGGGAGGGAGGGGGAGGGAGAGGTAGGGAGGGAGAGAGGGAGAATGGGAGACGCGCGAAAAGATGCGAGGTGGAGGGGTGGGGGGAGGTTCAGGGTGAGTGGAAAAAGACAGGCAATTAGGCGATAATTGAAGGCCCCACCGTGGTGGGAGGGGCGCTGGAGCGCAGGTGAGAAGAACCAGGCCTGCACTGTCCGCCGCGCCCTCTCTCTCTCTCTCTCTCTCTCTCTCTCTCTCTCTCTCTCTCTCTCTCTCTCTCTCTCTCCTCCTTCTCCTTCTTTCTGTCTCTACCTCCCCTCCTCTTCACCCTCTTTCCCTCTTACCTCCCCTCGCACCCTTCCCGTCTCTCTCTTTCGCTCACCCTCCCCCTCCCTCTCTATCCCTCTCTCTTCTCCCCGCCTTCTCTGCCTACTCCCCTTTCGGTCGTGTTCGCTCTTCGGGGTGATCGGCATGGTGGGCTCCAGATTGCTCGAACTGCGGGTGGGCGAACGACAGACGGGGCGGGGCGGAGGGACCGGTGAGGTTTGTTGGAGGAGGGCATTGGGGGGCGGAGGGGGATTAGAGGGAGGTCAGGGGGTGACTTTGGGATGCCGACGAGCAGATGCCGCCCCACCAATCCTGGTCGCCGGCGATTGAGGAAAACGGTGCGGATGAATAGAGATGAGGAACAGAAAGCCGCAGGAGGAAGCACGCCAAAAATCATCATCAAGAACAAGTCAGAATAAGGGGTTTTCGCTTCTTGGAAACTAACAAGAATCCTCCGAGAATCTTCTGCACACTGAAATATATTCACATGCTTTTTCTGATGCCCGGTGCTGGGCTGGAAACAGTACATTTGAACACTTGAAAATGGCCAGAGCATCATCGCCAATGGCCATAACCAAAGTGCGGCATGATAGTGGTGGCTCCATGATTCAGGTAAATTAAATCGCTCTAGTTAATACTATTTTTGAGATGTAAAAAAGAGGCGCACACTGCACACTGCTGCCGCATTATGCGGAGAGTAATATTAATATTCTTTTAAATTTCTAAGCGTGTGGTCAGCTGCTGTAGCGGTAAACAGCTGGAATGCAGAGACGGTGTTGCTGCTGCTGAGAGCGCCTCGCAGCAGGTTTCCTGAGATAAACGGCAGCAAAACAATAATAACAATAATGATAACAAACAATATGCTGAGCTTTTGCCGCGCGTGCGTCCCCGCCCTTGCCGCCTCCCCCACCACGCCATGGACTTGTGCTGCTGCTGCTCGGAATGCGCAGGAATGCTGATACAGCGGGGGAGGCGTAAATTTTTATCTCTGTCACCTTAATGGCGCCGGTTTGCTCAGTAAATCGCGAGGAATCACACTTTGCACCGACGCCCCGCCGCGCCCTTGCACCGCGCCGAGCCTCCCCTCTCACTCCGCCCCACCCCGCCGCACCGTGCATCCAAGTGTCCCCAGCAGGAAGTCTTTGATCGTACGGCTCTGTGTGCGTGCGCCTGCGCTTTAGAAGCT
>NW_026267197.1:199210-202437 GCF_000697945.3 Frankliniella occidentalis
CCACCCACCCCGCCAAGGAACACCCCCTCTGCCTGGCGTTGCCCTTGCTCCGGCCTGCTGCTGGGCGCTGCTGCCGGCCGCACCGCCGGCCGGATCGCTTTTCCAATATATTGGGAAATATCATCTGGGAAGTAATCGGGGCAACTGGGCGGGCGTCGGGAATATGAAGGATTAGGAGCTCTGAGCTCTGGGTGCCGACGCAGGCGATCGGGGAGGAAAGGACTCTGTAGGTGGAGAAGGGAGGGGGAGGAGCGGTTGGGTCGGCGCGCTGTCGCCTGCTCCCGTCACGGGCCCGGACCCCCTCTGAGCCTGCCTTCGACACGTGCCCGTCCGCCCCGCCCCGCTATGTCGCCACCGGCTCGCTCACCTCGCTGTGTTGCCGTGCTGAGTGAGCAGGTACTATGACAAGCGGCCCCTGCCGGAAATTTGAGAACCCTGTCTGTATTTTCGATCGGCGCTGAACGTGTATAGGCGCACGCGCGCACGCGCGCTTGTGTGTGTGTGTGTGTGTGTGTGTGTGTGCGTATGTTTGGGCTGGGTCGGTTGGGAGAGTTGGTGGAGAAAGGGAGAAAGGTCACAGTGCCGCCCAGCCTTCCTCGTACTGGTCCCGGTCTTCCTCGAAAATGCGTACACCCAGAAAACAATTGATTCATGTTGACTGTCTTGCTCCAATGTTACCTATCTACACCAGCCCATCAAAATTGCATTTGAAAATAGAGTTACACTGTATATTTCTCTGGGTGTAAGAAAGGCATATTTTGTACGAATATTATAGCGTGTACATTGGTTAAGGAGTGAATGTGGTAATTGGCACACTGATAAGATGACTTGTGAGACTTTACAAGTGTCAGACTGTCTCACGTGCCAACGATTAGTGCCCGTGTAACATGTCACGGCGCTGGTGGCAGGTCCACGTCTATGCTACAATTGTTTGTTTTTTTGTCGCTTTCTCCTGTCTGAGCGCTGTCGGCCATTCCCTTTGAGGTATGTTGAAGAAGAGAACATCGTGGGCCATCACGGCTTTGAAACTCCAGCCATCCCCCACTTCCTTCCCCTTGTTGTATCCCTTTTGCCTCATCTCTCGGTGCTCATCCGTGCTCGGCTCACACGGACCAGGACCCATTTCAATCGGTATCTCGCAATCCATCCACAGATAAACCCGGCAGCAAAATGGAGGACAGGCGCCAGAGATAGAAAGTACTTTTAACCAAAAGTTGGAATAATCTCTCAGAAGAACCGTCTATTGTTCCTCAATATAGGTTTTTGCAAAAGCCGCAAAAATGTTGGGCTAAATGTAGGGCTAAATGTAGGGCTGAAAATAACCTTCCACCGCACAATTTAAGAACAAATGTTGGGATTCTTTTTGAATTTTACCGCGGATTAGTATGGAGTTGAGCTCGTTAACAGTGAAAATTTCCTAGGGACTAAAGGATGAAAGTGATAATCAGGTCAAAAAAAGGAAAGAAAACAAACAAACGAAAAAGACTCCAAAATTTGTAGTGCTATATTACTTTTGACCATGCAAAGTTCCACGACACACGCGGAACACTGAGACTGGTTTTGCGATACTTTTAACACAAAACCATGCAATAACTGGTGTTTTGCGATTCCCACGCTAAATGGCATGATAACTCCAAAAAATGTGATAAAAGTATCACATTATTCTGATAAAATCATCACAAAAATTATGTTATTACATGTTTTGTGATGATTTTATCACAAAACTGTGATATTTTTATCACATTTTTTGGAATTATCATGCCCTTAAGCGTGGGAATCGCAAAACACCAGTTATCGCAAAAATTGAGTAAAAGTATCACAAAACGGATTTTAGTGAAGTCTTGGGGAGGAAAGAAGGGAAGCAGGATAAGGTTTAAGGTTTGCTCGCTGTGTGTAGTAGCGCAAGCGCGCGCCGCGTGCCCGTGCCGCGGGAAAATGAATAGCAAATACATCGCGCTCCGTATCGCGAGCACATGTTTGCCCTCGGTACGTAGCGAGGCGCGCACTGATACCCGAGCGGGGCACATCCTGCTGCGTTATTAGCGTATCGACCGGTTTCGACGACTATGTTATTGGCAAGCCGACCGACCGACCACCGCGACGACACACCGTGACCTCCCGCACGGCGGCGGCCAGCCTCATCCCTCCTTCTCCACGCCGGACTGTCCATGAAAATTAATGTTTGCGAGGAATTGAATTTCACTTGAGTGGCGACAACAGCGGGCGCGTTCCTTTCCCGGCCCGGTGAGAGAGGAAGAGGGAGGGAGAGAGAGGGAGAGAGAGGCCCTCGCTGAGCGGCGCGGGGGACGTCGATGGCGGCCGTGAAATACGAGCCGGTGGTCGGGACGGGAAGGCGCGGGCCTGGGCCCTGCTGCCCCCAGGGCGACAGGCTCAGCCGGCGGCCCGGCACGTCTCCGCGCCCTGGCCCGCTCCAAATGTTTTATATATGGCGCTTCCTCGGCCGCCGCCGCCATGTACTTAGTGTCCCCCTGTGGCGGCCGGCCCCCCGGCCCCCCGGCCCCCTGGCGCGCGCCGATAGCGCGTCCGACTGCTGCGTCAGCACCGCGGTGGTGGGGCTGTGTGTGTGTGTGTGTCTGTGTGTGTGTGTGTGTGTGTGCGCGCGCGCGCGCGCATGTGCATGCTAAACCCTTATGCATTTTATTGTGCATAAACATGCAGAATTTCATACAGTCATAAGTGTGCACAAATTTTATGCATAATTATGTACAAATTAAGCATAATCGTGAACAAACTGTACATAGTTATGCATAAAACTGTGTATAATATTATGGCTGCAAAAAATTCTGCATGTTTATGCACAACACAATGTATAAGGATTTAGCGTGTGTGTGTGTAGTACTGCCTATAGGCAATAGTGTGTGCTTCTCTGTCATCGCGCTTGCGCAAACGAGTATTTTCCCTTTGTTTTGTCCTTAGTTGTCATTACTATCATTTTTGGTCTGACGACACTTCTTCTTGTTCGGGGACTATATCGCGCGCATATATGACGGTTCAGTGGCCGCCGTCCTTCTACCTCTTGTAGTTTTGGCAGAGTGTGCTGTGCGTAAGGTGAAACGAGTTTTGTTTTGCGTCCCTTTTGTTTTTACGGACTCGGGCGTGGCGCTGGGACGCGTATTAGGCCGAGTATAGGGAGGGGCTGGCCCGCGTTAGGGAAAAGAGTATCGGCCGGGCTGGTCTCCGCCGTCTCGAGGGCGGAGGGCGGGGCG
>NW_026267197.1:203327-207431 GCF_000697945.3 Frankliniella occidentalis
AAAATTCTAGATATCACAGGCGTTTTTCCTCAAAAACCGTCCGAATTTAGGGACAATGACTGTACTTCGGTTGGTAGTGTGGCTCCTTGCGGCCCGAGCACTCGGAGCACTTGAGGGCGAGCAAGCGCCTGCAGCGTAGTCTGACCTGCCGCACAGGCGCGCGGGCGCATTGCCTACTTCACACGCGAGATGGCTCACCGCAAGCTGTAGTTACTCCTAACAAAACACAATTCTTTTTTCGGAAATTTTTTAATTCTGCCCGCGCAGCTCAAATTTCCTCATTTAATCAAGGAATAGATGAAAGTTTTTCCAAGCTTTGGTTATTCTGTAGAGTTAGGCGATGCACTTCAAAAGATCTAGAAAGCTGCTGCAGCCAGAAAGCTGTGCAAAACTGGGATCTTGATATATGCGGGACCGTTTCTGAAAGTTGGTTTCTGAAGTACCATAGCAAGATATTTTAGTAAGAAAAAGATGCATCCGGCGAATTCTAAATATGATTTCCAAGAACAACATCATCCCTGCGTTTTTTCCCCACTATGTGGCTTTTCTTGTTGGTCCTTTCCTTAAACTCTGCAACCGTGACCTAGGAGGAAGAGGAGAGTAGAATAAGTGACAGAGGCCTCAGAAGCTTTGGGAGAGAGCGAGAGAGAGAGAGAGAGAGAGAGAGAGAGAGAGAGAGAGAGAGAGAGAAAGAGAGATCAAGACTGATCCGTCTGATTGGGCGATTTGTCACTGTGTGTGTGCGGCGTAGGGGGGAGGGTGACTGCGCGTGAGGCGAGGAAATAAATAAAGCCAGGCGGGTGAGCTGTCGGCTAGCTAAACAGACTAGCAAATCAATCTGTGCAAAGCTAACCGAGCCGCATCTGTCCGTCAAGATTAATCCGACGGCCTGCTGCGGGGCTGAGCCCGTCGCGCTGCTGCCGCTTCATGGGTCTCAGACATGCGGCTCCTGCCTTCCTTGCTGCATATCAAAGGCAAGCATGTGCGCGGCTCTCTCTCTCTCTCTCTCTCTCTCTCTCTCTGTTTGTGTGTGTGTGTGTGTGTTTGCCGCACGGTTTGCGTTCATTCGATGATGTCTATAAGGTCGTGATAAAGAAGAAACTCACTGTTTGTGAGTTATGATGAGCATATGGTCCGTACTTTGTGGAAGAGTGACCGAAGGCCAAAAATTGACCCGCGGTTATACCGGGTTACATCCTAAGCTACCTTCAGGAAGCTGCTAGCTTCTGTAAAGGAATCAAATCAACTGATCGTAAATCGAAGCGGAACCATAAAAGACGGCGAAAACAAGTTTCACTTATTGCTTGTGGTGGTTTGCAAAAGCGTCGTCGTGATTGATCGCGGAATCACGTGCACCACCACCCTCTGCCACTCCTGCCTGCCGCTGGCAGTTTACTAACAAGTTGTTTGTAAAATGGTGCATCATCGTGGAGGGCGTGGAGATCTTGTGCTGATTGTGCTGCCGAGGCTAATAACAATATACAACATGCGCCCGCGAGACATGGTCTATCCATCTCACGTGACGCGGCACCGCGCTCAGAAGAGTCTATGTAGACAAACAGTCCAACAGTGCAGCGCCGACTGTTATGGAACCTGGAGGAGGAAACGTTCTGTTGCGGAGTGCGCTCGTGTGGGCACCTGGTAAAACACAAGTGTGCACAATTTGCACACCAACGTGCGCAATTTAGGATTTTGCACATTACATGGCGTTTCACTCAAGTTGCACACTTGCATTGTGTGCTAATCTTTGACGTATTGTCAACGTCTAAATTCAGAACACTTGGAAACACACAGTTCTATGCCATCAATAGGAACCAACGTATGATGTGCAGGTGCTATACTTTTCGGAAGTGTCGAAAGTTTAAACACTAATTGACGTAAACTTAACCTAGTTAGACACCGCAATGTGTTGAGAATGTGTTGAACTTAAACATCAATTGCTGTGCAGAACTAAACACTTGTTTTACTAGTGGGGCTCGCACGGATCGCGAATTAAGTTTGCGAAGGTGAATTGGTTTACTGTGTCGCTGGCTGCTGCATATAAATGCATGGGTGGGCAGCGTGGCCTGCTCAGAGGCTCCAGAGGACGCCGCGCCGTGGGCTGCAGCGCGGGGCAGCAGGGGTGGCCAGGCCGAGAAGGATCGAGCCCGAGCTCATTTGCTTTGCGAATTAGGTATATATGTGACCCTGGGAATAATAGGGGTATGCATTCGCGTGGCTGGAGAGGTGGGTGGTGGCGCGACCAATGCTAGTCGAGAGGGAGAGAAAGAGAGAGAGAGAGAAAGAGAGAGAGAGGAGGGGGGGGGACGGAGAGAGAAGGGGCGGAGGGAGTGAGAAAATCATGCAATTAGAAGCGGCAGCGAAGTTTCGCACGGCAAATTGAAGGCTATTAGCTCAGCAATGTCGGCTCATGCATCCTGGGCGGTACTGGTGCAGACCGACGAATAACCTTAATTTTGCTACGCCAGGACCCCTCCCCCCCCTCCCCCATCTCCCTTCCTCCCGGCTCCCTCTCCCTCTCTCCCGCTTAACTAACACATACTTAGCAGGACCCTTACTGTCGTTACATTTGGATAAACACAGTCCCGCATGTTAGCCAACCTACAACTTGGCTCATTTCGTCCACCCTCATGTTTTCTATCTCTCTATATCGCGTGGCTTTCAATGTACCGACCGTATAGAAACATTTCCCTCTTGCTTTCCTATCTAGTTTTTCCGTTGCTTTTTTTGTGATGGTGTGGTGCACTGTAAAATGCTTGCAAACTATATTCTTTGCAACGTTGCAAAGAATTTGTGAGCATTGTATTGCAAAGAATTAGTTCGTACTGCAAAGAAGTTCTTTGCAAGCTGGCAGAATCCTTGCAAACAATGTGTTTGCATTGCAAAGAAATAGTTTGTAAGCTTGCGAAGAACTAGTTCGTTTTACTATGCTTGAAAATTCTTTGCAAGCTGCAAAGAAAATAGTTTGCAATACGAACCTATTCTTTGCAAGCATTTTGCAGTGTGGGAGCCATGTCACATGGAGGCGGAAAAGGGAGTGAGAGCAAAAAGAGAGGGGATGGAGACAAATATCCTACGCCCTACGTCTGGTAGTGGTCGCTCGATTTCCCATGTGCTCTCTGCCTTTCCAGCCCTAGCCGCTCGAACTAATTCTCGTCAGAGGCAGCCCAACTAGTACGTGAAAAGGGCGAAAATAGTGGTGTGCGTGATAGGGAGGCCTAGAGCATGTCATGTCGAGGGAAAGTACTATCATACATATCCTACATACATATCCTAAGTATTATAGGGAAGTCAGTGGTAGCCTACTAAAGAAATGCGAGTCATTCCTAGTTTTTGCGTTGATTTCATGGTTACAAGTCAATTCTTTTCTGTGCACCTATTTGAATATTACACGTTTTTGTAAGAAAAAAAATGCAGTGTTTACATTGTAAAAACAATATCTGATTTTTTGAAGGAAAGAGAAAAAACTTTCGGAACTCTAATAATTTTCCTTATGTTGTCTATAGACTTCCTCAAAATCTGAAAAGTTTTTCCTCAGATTATGAGAGTTTCTCAAAGTTTTTCCTTTTCCCTCAAAAAAATAGACATTGTTGTTACCGCATAATATAGCCATTTGTAAATCTACGAACGTGTTAAAATTAGAATTAAACAAAATCGCGTTATTGTTGAAAGTTTTTATACAATGCTATAATGCTTCCTTTTACTTTATTGGTCGTCACTTCCGTCCTCGTCGCCGCAGCATCTTCTGGGAGACGCCTCTCATTTTCTCTCCTTTTCTCTGTCTCCCTTCGGCCGCAGACCTGTCTGCTGACCCCCGCCCCCTCTCTTCTTTTGCTTGGTGGTGTTGTTGGCTTCCTTTCTGTTCCATTCGCTGAGCATGGCGCTGGAAGCGCGTTCGATTGCCGCTGCTTTGTTGCGGTGATTTCGCCGCACCGGAGACCATGCCGAGTATTTGGACGGGCCCCCCGGGCCCCCTCCTCACTAGCCCTCTGTAACGCGTCTCTACTGGATGACGTTGGGACGTTGGGCGTTTAAACGCACCTACCCTCCTCCTCCCTTACTACTCCTCCCCTCCTCCTCCCCTCCTCCTCCCCTCCTCCTCCT
>NW_026267197.1:209296-211998 GCF_000697945.3 Frankliniella occidentalis
CTCCCCTACTCCTCCCCTACTCCTCCCCTACTCCTCCCCTACTCCTCCCCTACTCCTCCCCTACTCCTCCCCTACTCCTCCCCTACTCCTCCCCTCCTCCTCCCTTACTACTCCCCCCCTACTCCTCCCCTACTTCGGGCCTCTAACGCCTCTCTAATAGATTGTTACTCCGCTTTGCTCTCCTTGCCCGGCTCTCTCTGGCGGAAGAAAACGGCGGCATCTTGTTTCAGGTGGGTGCGTGTCGCAAAGCGTGCGTAGCGTGCCCGAGATGTCTCCTTCGTTTCTCTGGCCTGCTTCCCCTTTGAGCCCCTAGCCCGCCTCACTCCGCTCTGCCCCGCCCCCGGCCCGCCGCCACCGGCTTGGTCTCCGTACTCCCGCCCATGGCGCCACCTCGGCCGGCCGAGGCTCCACCGGTTCCATTCGGATCATTATCTCGCTTTGAGATCGTGTTCCTTTTTGCGCGGAACGCGTCGGCGTCGCGGTGCCGTGTCGTTTCCAATGACGCTGTTGGACGAACCTCTGCCGGTCTTCTGTTTTGATTTCGTCAGACCCTGCGGGCACGTGTGCGGGAGCCGCGGGGAGGTGTCACACTCTCGCGTGGGGGTGAAAAAAAACGAGCAGGAAATGGGAAAACATAGGAGGATCGTCTGTTGGGACAGTGGACAGTGGAATTTAATACAAAACAAGCGACGCGCAAATGACGTTCGCCCAGCTATCGTGTATCGACAGCAGTGGCACAAAAGGCGTGAAATGATCCCCAACCGATGCAACACCGAGTTACGACTCTTTGTTGTCTGCGAAGAATACAGTTTGACAACGTTAGCGCATAGAAAACATTGAAAATTTGTTTGTATCTCAAAATTAGGAAAATTTAATGGGTAATTTCAAAAATGACAATAACTGGGGAACTAGGAACTGAGGAAGTGTTCGAACAACGGCATCTGCAGAGTGATAGTAGCATAGGCCGAAACCCGGAAAAGCGCAAAATTTCCACATTCTGTTTTTTTTTCTTGGAGTATCCCCGTCCCTTTCTTCGCCGAGGTAGTTTGCTCGCTTTCTCTGTATTCTACGAACTGCTACTTACAGAAAAATCCCAATGAATGGCCCATTTGTCAGCGGAGACTCAGACAGAAGCCTTCTAGTATGAACACACGACGCACTTATGATGCTAACATGTCTACGATCCCATATGGAACTCTGTGGACGGTTGCCGTAGCTTCACACGAGCGTCTCTCGTCGCCTCTATGCCCGCTACTGGCACGGCGCTTGTGCTCGCCGCGGCTGCATCGCTGTGGCCAGTCTAAGTAATAACGTTGGAATGAAAATCCGCTTATTGTCTTGGCTGGCTGTGTCTTTGGCAGGCGCGCCGCTCTTGGGCCACCCGCCCGCCACGCCCGGCATAGCCGTGGGGCCATAAAGCGGAACTCCATCCAGCTGGCAACCGCGCCGCCAGCAGACCGCGAAAGCGAAACGAATTGAAAAACAACACACAATGGTGGCCCACTCTGGGCCGATATGTGCATGCTTTAATCCCCCCTCCCCCTCTCTTTTGCACTCTCAATCGTGATTAAAGGGTGGGAGAAAGAGGGGCGCGTTTTCGGAAAATATAAGACCGGCGTACATCCTCGGGTCTGGCGACCTGATGCCGGCGGCGACAGGGCACACCCAGGAGAGGCTTTAGTTTTGGGACCTGCGAGAGGCGAGCAAGGCGGAAGCTGGATGGGTCTGTGGTTTATTAAATTGGAAGAAGCTTAGAGCACCTTATCCTTGTGTCCGGTAAGAGCTGGGAAGGGCTGATCCCCCACCTCCCCCTTTACCCCACTCTATCTCTCTTTTGCTCCTCTGTTTAGGTCACTTCCTCCTCCTTCCCCGCATCCTTCATCCCGCTCGAGGAGAAGGGGCATGTCGTATTGCCGGATATCCTCTAGCTCCCTTCACCGATGAAGGGTTCCCGGAGCGTTCCTCGTGCCGAGCTGTACAGTCGTGTGGCTGTGCCCTGGAAACAGAACTTTCAGAAGTATTTTAAGAGTGCATGCTGCGACGAGGCTTTGCGACTAATGTTTCAGTAAGACAGATGCTGTAATGAAATTCTCTGGATCTCAACTTCGTTTCTTTTTTTTTTAATTCCTGGCCTTTGTGAGGAGTGGGCGTATTTTTGACTCCCTTTATCTTTATGTCTTTCCTTGATGTAATTTCATTTCATCTCCAGCGAGCAGCAAACCATCTTGCCAGGCAAACAATGAAGTTCCTCTCTGGGATATTAACTCGTTTACCTCTTAGACAATCGCAGCGGCGAGCAAAGTGGAAAAGAGTGGGAGGTGGGGGAGCAGCGGGCCAAGTACTGATCGTTGCGTTTTGTTTGTTTTCAGGTGAGCCGTTGTTGCAGACCTTTGCCTCTTTCACCCCAGTGGTGCACGAGTTTCATTGCCAGTCTCGCTGGCGTTTGTTCTCAAACAGGTATTTATTTTCAAAAACCCAAATACTCGAAACGGCAAAGTTTCAAAAATCTCTATGTGGGGTGTTTTGTGATTTTTATGTGCGGTTGTTGTACAAGGCAGAGTTCATACGTACACACACATATTTAACAATGTTTTCAGCCATTTTTCAGAAGTTAGAGAAATAAATAGGGAAGCATTTTTCTATCTCTGCGCGGCCATAAAGCGCTCTTCATTCCCTGCGGGGGACGGCTGCGTTGAAGGAGG
>NW_026267197.1:212048-213483 GCF_000697945.3 Frankliniella occidentalis
GGGGAGCCCCACTGGGGCGCTGGACTGGCCACCGGGCACCACGGTACATAAAGGAGCTTAGACGTTGCACAAGCTCCGTCCCCACCCTACCTTCCACCTGGAAGCCCTGGAGAGGCCCTGAATCTGGAGACTCCGAGACCAACAGTCCGCGAACACTTCCTTTCCTGCTCCCCGCTTCCTGTAGGTTTTGAATCGAAAAGGGATTTACCCGCAACAAGCCACTACACTGATCTTGAAATGCTCCAAATAGAAACTCCGTATTGCAAACTATTTTCATTGCTGCTTCCCCAGAATTCTGCAGCATTATTGTACGAACTAGTTTTCGAACGAATTTGTTTGGAATACAACACTGAAAAATATCGTCGTAATTTTACAAAACTTTTGTAAACTCGAATTTAAATTTAAATTATAAATTTACGAGAGCACAGTTTTTACTCGCCAATGCATTTCAGGTCGATACGTACTGCGTGTATTTTTACGATTACAAATTTTAATTTAACAACTTGCATCAAGGAACATTTTCCTGTAAACCATCCTACAATTTTTCACAGTGGAAGTAATTATTTGTAATTCAAAGATCGGCAACTCTCTGAAACGTTGCTAATTGCAAAATTCATCACAACTTGAGTTACAGAATAGCTCTCAAAAATAATGTAATTTACCAGATTGATACGGTTCTTTATTCTACAGTGTTAGCCCAGTAATTTATTAACAATAGTGCCGTTATTGTATGTCCCAACGTGGGTGTAAAGTAAGTCCGTTTGTCTGGTCGTGCTTCAGTTGTCAACTGGGGAAGGAAGGGGGGGGGAGGCGACTCTTTTAGCTGTCCGATCGTGTGTATGTGTCCCATCTGCACAGCCTTCCCCCAGAACCACGGCGGCGTCAGCACCCCTCCCCAAAAATTGACACGCCTCGTTAATGGGAGCTGTCAGCGTGCGGAAGTCGCGTGCCCGCATGGCCACGGCGTGGTCAGTCAGGTGGTAGGCCTGGCGTGGCGTTCGTATTGGACGGGCAAGCGTGAATAATGGTTGAAATAAATGCACAAAAGTTATTGACAGGAGGAAGGGAAAGTAACGTTTTGTTGCTTCCACAGAACTGTCGTACGACTGTCGGACAACAGTAGAAAAAAGATACGAACTATCGATGCGATATGGGTACATGTCAGAAAACTGTTCACATTCGGCTCGCGGATTTTGAAGAAAGTTATTTTGTAAATCCTTTGCAAAGTACCACACTTTCGGATACTTATGGACAGAAGAAGTCATTTGCTGCTCAAAAAAGCATGTCGCCGATGGTTTCTTCATCTTTTTATTTAATCTAGCTCTAATTTTATTGAAATGTCCACGAAAGCCTGCTGTGGTCGTCTGCTCCCAGCTGAGTTACTGTGTTGAATTACGTGTTGAGTTACATTGGCGCGAAAAAGGTGGGTGGGGGG
>NW_026267197.1:216578-218007 GCF_000697945.3 Frankliniella occidentalis
CTGCTCCGCCGCTGTCTACCGCATGGGGACCGCGCGTTCTGGGCCGTTGCCGCCCCCTGCAATCATAAACATAAATTATTTTAGCAGTTCTACAAATTGTCTTATAACAAAATTACGTAATCCTTGTTGTTAAATTTGTTGACTGTGAAGCGTTGAACTTTTTATTCGTGGTCGGCAGTCGGCGGCGCGTAGCCATAGCCAGGATCGCGCCGACAGGGGCTCAAAGCCAACGCCCGCGCCTCTATATTAGCAAAGCACTCCTCACAATCTAGGGTCGAGTAACGCATCGCGAGCCGTGAATCACGTCCGGTCACCAGGTCGGTCGGGTCGACCGCTGCAACGAGGGCGGCTCCGGTCCGACCCCACAACGTTTACCGCCCTTTTGTTTCAGTCAATGTCATGCCTCCCTTGGCACGCAGACGCCACCGGAATGCTCTCCCTGACTCTCTGCCACCGTTCGCCCCCACCTCTCCTCTGCACTGTTAAAAGCCTGCGAAGTATTTTGCTCCTTTGTAACTACGAAGCATTTACTTCGCAATTACAACGTGATGCTTTGCAATTACGAAGTGACACTTTGCAATTGCAAAGCGATGCTTTCCAGCGTTTTCATTGTTTTGCAATTGCAAAGCATCACTTTGTAATTGCAAAGTAAATGCTTCGTAGTTACAAAGGAGCAAAATACTTCGCAGCTCTGCAAAGCAAATGCTTTGTAGGAATTTAACAGTGTGTGTCTATAATTGAAATGGTCGCCACTCTGCCCCCCAGCCCCCCCACCTCTGCTTGTCTCTCTCTCTGTCTCGCACACATAGACCGTCGTGAGCTGTTGCTGATGGGAGTCCAGCGCACCAGTGGTTGGCCACACGCTGATCCGCTCTGGCCAAAGCCTTGGTGAGTACGGTGGGGTGAAAAGCAGCCAGCAAACAGCAGTTGGAGCGAGATAGTGGCAGAAGACAGAAGAAAGTGAGTGTGCGAGACACGCTTAATCTTTTGATAATGAGATGATATGTTAACCCTTTAAGTCACAGAAAATTTCCCGTGGAAAAATATTATTTTTTATAGTCTGCCCTGACTAATTTGAGGGTGGCGGATCCATTTTTGGTGGTCCCGACCTCATCCGACTTCCGGTTTAGCGTCTAGAGGTATGTCCTTTATAAAGGACATGTGACTCCAGGGGGTCAACCATGTCAAAAATAATTTCTTAAATATTTGAGGTAGACAATTCAAATTTTCTGTGAGTGTGAATCTGTATCCCAAGTGTCTTGGCTGAAAAAGATAGACCTGTGTGAAAAAAAATTCCTCCCTAAAAACATGAATAATAGGCCAGGGTTTTGCATAAACCGTTCCTGTAGCCGTATTTTTGAGATGCCCCTGCCCACCGTAAAAAGTTTATCGTAATAATGTTTAAACTGACGTAATCCCGGAGGAAATC
>NW_026267197.1:226672-227325 GCF_000697945.3 Frankliniella occidentalis
CCCCCCCCCCCCAGCCATACCACGGCGCCCAGCACTACGCCATGCTGCACGACCACACCACGGCCGTGTGCACAGAGAGTCTCAGCTACCCTAGGGTAGTCCATCGAATTCCATATTCCTGTTAACACGTTAAGCGCGGTGGAGGTGGGAAATGCAGAATCAATTTTGAAAATTCGTTTCTCATACGCAAAGAAAGCTAGTAATCCAATTTAGTGACTAAAGTCTCAAATGCCCGCAAAGTTGTGCTTTTTGCTTTTCGCACGCTGCCGCCAGCCGGATCGTCCCGATATCGCATTTGTGCCCCTTGGTCTGCGTCACCTCCCCCCTCCCCTCCACCTTTCTAGGGATGCCACCCTTTCTCGTCCCTTTTCACGTCATTTCCTCTTGTCATGTTTTTGTGTCGCGCAAAGCCGAGAAGTTTTAGCGTACGGAATAAGAATGGCAAACAGCTGGCTTAGGAGATGGTAACAACAAAACGAGGAAATGAGGGAAAGGCGAACCCGCTTCCCCTCCGTTCCTTCCCCCCTTCCCCCCAAACTGTCCCCTGGCATGATTTAAACGTAGGAGTACGTGCAGCAGCCCGTAGTGGCTGAGCTTTAGTCGTTAGTGTGCTAAAATTCTCAAATGTGACGGTTAAAGGAATATAGCAATAG
>NW_026267197.1:227375-229070 GCF_000697945.3 Frankliniella occidentalis
ATGCTGTAAGTAGCACCAAATACCCTCAGGACAGAGATGTGTATAGTTTTCTGACATGTACCCATATACGCAATGAGAAAAATGATTCTATCGGTATACTATTTTTTTATCGGCCAGCTATCGTAATGGAAGCGAAAAACCACTGTCTGTTGTGGATTCGATCAGGAATCGATGAAAATACAACAGAATGGTAGATGCTTTAAATTTGATACGCCACTGTGAAAAATTGTCGTACCGGGTACAGGAAAATTTTCCATGGAAGAAGTTGTTCAGTCGTACAAGTACAATCTAAAATTGTACAATATACTCGCCCTATGTATCGACTTGTAATCGAATATCGAGCGACAGCGGGAGGTTGTACATGTAGACTCGTATTGTAAATGCCAAATTGCAAAATATATCGTACATGTACAAATATATTTTTCTCACAGTGACCAACGACAATCGTCTGTATGGAAAAGCCATCACTTTTGGATTTTCGTTATCGTTACAATAGTTGGACGATAGATAAAAATCACACTATGTGCGACAGTTTTGTGTTACTAGGGCAAGCCCGCAAGCCCACAACGCGACGGTTTTGTCAAAAATGGCCAGTATGCCCTATGTGTTATGATTGCGCGCAAAGGTTTGCACTCTGCCGCAGAACATGACCTCACTGATTTTGTCTCTGCACTGTGTCCTTGGCTTCACGGTGGTGCGGCTCCTGTATCGTGTTTTCGTTTGGGGAAAAGGAAATCGGAGGAAGCGGATCTTGCGGCGCCGCACGCTGGCGCCCTATTCGACGTGCATGAAAATTGAAACCTCCCGCCCTTCCCGGTGTGACGTGTGTCGGCGCGCGCGCTCGGCAAGCTCACCCGCCTTTACGTCACAGATGTGCTGTTTCTCACACGGTGATTTACCATTTTACTCAGTCTGAGTGCATTTTCGAATTAACTGAATCAATGCCACTTTTCACTTGAACTGAGTACATTTTTAGTTCTTGAAAATTGGAGCTTGTGGTCGATCCCATTCTGCACTCAGATAGTCCGTCTTGGAGCGCCAACTGATCGCCGGTTCAAGCTATTTTGTCTTGTGCGTGCGTCTATGCGTCTTGTCGTATGCGTCTGTCGAGGCTCGGGCTCGGGGTTTGGTAGACAGTGACAGGAGCGATTTGGCGGCCCAAATGAGTGCTGGGCCTTCCTCAATGCTGTTGCGGTTGCGGCTTAGCAGCGCCTGCTCCGCTGCAAGTTTCGCCGCCAATGGGAGATTGAAAGGGGGTGAGGGGCTGGTCGGGAGGGAGGGTGCAGGGGGGTAGGTGGAGTGCTCGCGTCACCGTTGAACGGGTGGCGTAGTTCCAAAGGGGCACACCTCATTCCTACCTCTTCTCCTCCCTTTTGAAGGGTGCGTCAGATGCGCCTCTATACCTACCTGCCCCTTCCACTCACCATCAGACACCCCTCAATGCCGACGGGACCTCTGTAAGAGGGTGGGGGTAATCCAAAGGGGCAGGAGCTCGCCTCTCGGTACGGCTCCGTTCATAGGTTCGCCTCGCACTGCGCACTGACGAGCATGCAGCCGTGATAGTGTGTGTGTGCGTGTGAGTGTGAGTGTGACAGAGGGAGAGAGAGAGAGAGAGAGAGCATTGGGAGTTACGAGAGATAAGGGGCAGTGAGAGAAAGAGGGGCTAGACGTCAGAGGACGGGGGGCAAGGGGGGG
>NW_026267197.1:234165-242651 GCF_000697945.3 Frankliniella occidentalis
GTATACCCAGTACAAAGAGAGAGTTTTGTACAACGCCTAACAAACGAAGAGGGACAAAGTTGCAACTTTAGGCCTTGAGATGAGCTTCGAGAAGCATTGGAATCATATTTTTTCAGTTCTACAGTCGTTTTAACCGTAAAACTACGATTAAACACCTCTCTGACAAGAATTCAGAGAAAGCTCAACCCAAGACTCGGGACTCACAATGTCATTCCTATAGTACATTCATTTTCCCGGTTTCCTACGACACCCGGAGGTTCAAAAGAACGGGCGATCCCACAATATCATAGTGTTTTAGGTACATATCACTTGGACAGACTCGGGGTGACATAACTAGGATAGATCCGCAGTGAGAATCAACTAACTTACCGGCGCATCGGCGCCAACAGACCTTCGTTCAGTCACGATGACGCGTTCGACGCCCGCGAAACAATTGAAGTGAAAGCGATCGGCGGGCAGTTTTTGAATCGTATTTGATGATATCAAACACAACAACCACTTATTTTGGCTAAATATGTTGCTTAACGCGGTCATAATTGAAGCTGGGAATTTTGGGCAGTTTCGGGAACCCTCGAGTCACATGTCCTTTACAAAGGACGTTCATTGTAAGCTGAGCCCTGGGCGCCACCAAACATATCACAGACATATGTATGCAACACAATTTTGTTCCTTAGGCCTTTAACTTTCATTTCCTGTCCCATGCACATATTTTCGATCTTTTCCCAGGCCATGAAACGCATCAAACTGATCGCGTGCACGCGGTGTGCGATTTAGTGACTTTTGGCAGGAAATAGGCAGCACTGGGTGGGGCCAGAAGTTCCGGCGGGGAATTCAAATCGTTGCGCGCCTGGCGAGGAACGCGTTCGTGCTCCGAAAAATCATTTACGGGGAAAAATGCGCCGTAAAAGGGCTTTCAAAGTGAATGTCATTTGGGTATGACATATGACTTAAAGGGTTAACCGTGATTTTGGTACGTAGTGCAGAGGGTTGTATTCATTATAGGTGCTTTCAAGCATGTTTCAAGTCGATCGGCCCACCGCACGCCGAGGACTATCGCATTATAAAAGACGGTTACGTTACTGCTTTTAAAATCCGCCCTTATTTGCCTCCACTGGGAAAACAAAGGTAACCGGTAACACCTTTTGTGGGGTGTTAATGACTTTCATGCCTTTACAGGGGCACAAAAAGATTCACACCCCTGGAAAGGTACGGAAATTTTCGAAAGGTGCCAAATTTTAGTGCCTTTGGAGATTAGAGGAATTAAAATTTAGCGCCTTTCAAAGGCGCTAAGTCCTACCCCTGTTTGTCCAGTGTCGACAAGCCAATTAAGTGGGCTTGTGCTCGTAATTGTTACAAGGTTTCCAAAACTCTGTGAGATGGGCACAACCTTAGCAGCCTGCATGGAGACCGAAGTTAGTGCACAACAGCATACTGGATATTTAGGTTTGGAAAAAAAGAAGACCCAACAAAACCCCGCTGGCCCAAGCAGGCCCGGCCTCTTGCCTGTTCTCTGCACCGTCTTCTCTGTTCACTAGCCTTTTCACTCCTTTTTACTCATATCTCTCTTCTTTCCTCCCCTCTCCCGACTGAGCTGATTGATAATCTGAGGAGTGTGCGCTTTCCTTACGCAGTAATTACGGCTAGGCCGCTGGCGCCGGGAAATTCTTTTCTGATCAGAGGACCTGAAAATTAGTCGACATTATGGTTCCGTCTCCGAGGAGGAGGGACCCGTGATCAGAGCTTCCTCTTTTTCTTCCATCTACATCACTCACGCCTCCACTGCTCTTTTTAGTCATGCCGCTTTAAAAATGTTTTGTCCTGTTATTGTTTCCTAAGAAGGCGTTCCGGCGAAAAAACTCAGCGAGTGGTGTGACAAATAATAGTCATTGACACACATCATGTACTCAGTAGTGACTCGACAAGAACGCGACTTTATTTTTTCGCTCGGAGATAGTTAATCATTGTCGGCAGCAGAAAGGCGATTAAATTAGCCGTTCCACCCCCGCCCCTTTCCTCTCGATGACAATTTGCTTCTCTCTGAACCCATAGAAAGTGGGTCCAGTCCACCGGTACCGCGAAAAAAAAAATTGTCTTTAATCTCCACTGAACATGTACATTCGAACTTAAATACAGGGTGGTCCACCACAGACCCCTTCCTTTATTTTGCTTATTCTGTACCGGATGCAGGCCTGCGGCCGAGTTGCATACTCGCTTGGGGCCACAAGGCACCGCGGAGAGCGATGGTAGGCAAGCCCGACCGAACGCCCGCATGCGGTATAGTATGAGCAAAATAAAGGAAGGGGTCTGTGGACCACCCTGTATATACAGAACAATTGAGGCACAATCATGATATTTGCAACAAAACCAAAACACTCGAATATACAAATTAATCTGTCCCTTTATTTAAAAGGTAAATAAACAGAACTGCGTCCAAAAGACAAGAAGAGGGGCCGGACAACTGGGCAGTTTGACTGAACAAGCACGGGACACTGACACCAGCAGACGCTTTGTGAGACGTGAGACGCGAAGGAGGAACAGGGAGAGGAGAGGAGGGGGGGAGGCAACACCTATAAAAGCACGGCGCGAGCGTTTCGACAAGACGTCTGCCCAGCCGGCGCCACCCCATTCCCCTCGCCCATAGCAGCCGGGCCAGCAGCGAATACGATGCCGGGCCGCCGCGCGCCAGCACGCCCCGCCGGCTCAACCAGACGGGGACGAAACCGAAAAGCTGTATGCGAGTGCCAATAAGAAGGCAGTGGCGTGGCAGTGTCAGCCGAAGCGGAGCATTAGGACGATCGTCTCTCTGTCTCTCTCTCTCTCTCTCTCTCGCGGAAAGCGTAGGTTAATCAGGAAGCAGTTGCGGACCTGGGGTAAGAAGTAAAACGAAACCAAAAACATAGCAGAATCAGCGGTTGAATGCGAGACGTCGGGGATTAAGAAATAGTTGATTATCTTTCATGCGGTTATCACATTCGCCAGTGTATTCTGCTAAACCTGCCTGCCACTCTTTTTCCCTCTACCAAAGTAGCTCCGCAAGCAAAACACACATCTCTCCCCCAGCTCATTTACGAGATGTAACCCCTCTCCTTCTCTGACCTTGTCCGGCCTTAACCCTCTCTAACCTTTTTTTACGATATGCTGCTGCTGCTGCTACCCCCAGTGCAATCTCAAAATGAAAGGGACCTGAAGTACCTCCCTCAAAGCGAGAACGTGCAAACGTTGCTCCGTCACGCCACCCCGGCCCGTCCTAGCAGACTGAGCGCGCGCACCAACCACCTCAACGAGCGGCGGCTGCTGGCCCAACTTATTGGGCGAATACGCAGGTCAGCACTTTGGGGGCGGCCGTGGCGGGGGGAGCGGCAGTGGAGGGGTCCAGCGGCGAATGCGGGGCGTGATACGGCCCGGTACACATTTATACCCAACCCCCTCCTCTCTCAGCAGCGGCACGCAAACTTTAGAGGCCCGAGTAAACTAGCACATCATATGCAGTGAGTATACTGCCCTGTTTGTCCGTTATTTGCCACTGGCGCTTGCACTCCGTGCATTACATTCGCCTCCTTTTCTCCGCCTCTCTCCCTTCGCCCGCCATACTCTGGCTACGCCGATGCCGGCAAAACGACCAGACGTGCACCGCATTTCCCCTTAGAGTCCCCATTTTTCTCATACTTCTGCGCTCCCAGAAGCGCATCCCCTGCATTTGCGCTTGAGGGGGAATTGAATTACTTCTACGCAGCCAAGCGCCAAGCCTAGTGCGCCGTGTCTGCCTCCCTGCGCGTCAGACGGAAAACGAATAAGAGAACTCGGCGGACAACTGCAAAATAGTGCACTTATCCTGCGCATGAGCGCCCCGTTTCGCCACTCTGAAAAATCAGTCTTTGAGTAGGGGAAGGTGGGGTACAGTGGGACACGGGGCACGGGGTAACAATGGGACAGAGACGATATCATGTATTTCTTTTAGTGTTAAGTTGCTGAAATAGAATGAAAATCGAGAATTTACACTGCGGGGTTTCCCTTGTTCGTAGATTTCCCAGTGTGCTAACGCGTGATATGCGAGAGAATTCCTTTTGGTAATTACGTCGATACCTACAAAGCAAAGACACGTACTTCTACGACCCGAGGGAAGACTGACGTAGTTCCGAGCACCGATTTTAAACACACGTAATTCTGAGGCCTTCGGCAAGACTCACGTAGTTCCTCTCTTTTTAACCAAGAAGTACGTGAGTCTTGCTGAAGGCCTCAGAACTACTTGTGTTTGCAATCGGTGCTCAGAACTACGTCAGTCTTCTCTCGGGTCGGAGAAGTACGTGTCTTTGCGTTGTAGGTATCGACGTAAGTCCTAAAATAACATGGACTCTCCGACGCCTTCCTACTAGGAAATCACACCGATATGATTTTATTCTCCTTGCTCGTCCACTCTTTTCGCCGTTCGTGTAGTCATGCGCAAAATGCGATCTAACAGATAAGAAGTGAACGGCAAAACACGGTTGTAGCAGCAGCGGCAGAGCAAGAACACCGCGGGCGGGCGGCGAGCCCGGCGGCAGGCCCGGCGGCCAGCTGGCAGCTGCTGTAGGCTGTCTGGGCGGAAACAAAGTCTTCGATCTGGAAGCCGGGGGGAGGAAAAACGGGTTCCCTTCTTGCGACCCTTCGGGTGAAATGGCGGCGGCGGCAGAGCAGCGGTAGCAGCAGCGGAGAGGCATTCGTGTAAAGGAAGGGGAAAAAACCGAAGGAGCAGGCAGCGGCAGCAGCACCAAAGCAGGCAGAGCTAAAGAAAGCCGGACACACTGCTTTGTTTTACATCCGGCGCGGAGCCGTGTTGCCCGACCGCGATGCTTAACTCAAACGCAACACAAACTAGCTAACGGGCTTCTCGTAAACCGTCTGCCGTTAGCCGTGGCACGGCGGCGTTGTGCGGCTGCGGGCTGAAAACGCGCTGCGCCGTAAACCGAAGTGCAGTCTGTCCATGTTTATTGCGCTGTTATTGCTCGACTTTTCAAGCGCGCGCCATTTGTGTGTAGTAGTGGTGCGTTAGTGCTACGGTGGCGGTGCAAGAAACTGTTTCAGCCCGTCTTTCTGTTCTGTGAAAGCTGTCGCACGGCCTTTTGGATACGAGCTGCATGTCTATTCAATGGCGGTGTTCGAAAATTGAAATTGTCAGGGTATCTTACACGCATTTTTTTCTCTTTGGCCTACACTGGAAAAACAAAGGTGCTATCTAACGCCTTTTAAAGGCATTAGTGAAATAGTGCCTCTAGAAAGTTGCTACCTGCCAAAGGTGTTATTTTTGGCACAAATCGTGCCTCTTCAAAGGCACTAGTGCAGTAGCACCCCTAAAAATTCAATAGCACCCTAAAAAGGGTGCTGTATAGCACCTTTGTTTTTCCAGTGTACTTTTGGACTGACTCTTAAACCGTAAAGTTACCATTCACCATTGACACTAAATTTAAATCGTTTTGTGATTTTTTGAATCTAAGTTGAACAATTTACTGGAAGCTAGAGATAGATTTATAGAAGTATCTCAGGTTTCTTTTGGACCAAAGTCCAATTTCACTCTCTGCACTAAATGGTATTATCGTTCGAATAAGGTTATCTTGAAGGAGAAAAACTGTCTTCTTGCGTCAAGAAAACTAGATTCTCTGAGGCTTTCAATATCAGAATAGTGAAATGTAGTCACCAGATGTAACATTATTTCCTGATGTGCAAGAAGCATGTATTTCAGGCGTCCCAAAAATTGTTGCACTGCGAAAGTGGAACTGGGAATAAGAACTCCCGTCTGGTGAAAGGACGGTCCTGCTCGTTTTGCTGTTTGTTTTTCCTCGTGCGTCGTGACTCTCGCGTAACGTGATTGCCAAACCCAACCCAACAACCGACCAGTTCCATAGTATGATGCGTCAGGCAGCAACATTTTACCGCTGGCTATGGGGGGTGCACCATGCGCTGCGCCACCGTCCGCTGCCCGGCCCTGTTGAGCCTCGCGTGCTGCAATCGAGTGACGTTATAACGGCTGGCGTCCAGTGCCATCCATCCCCTGCTGGCTTCTCTCCGGGGAATCGGCGGGAGGGCACTTATTGCAGCGCTGACCCCCGCAAGTCACGCAGCCCGGGGCTTGCCCTGTGCATTGCCAGAGGCTCTGGTCTGTGGCGACAGCGTGTTTGAGGGGACGCACTCTCACTGTGCGTTTGGAAGTTTACAGGAAAATTTTCCAGGACGTGAGTTCGTAAAATTACAACTTGTAGTTGTAAAATTACAATCACTTCCTATCGACTTGGAATTAATCGAGGAGGGAAAATGGTTCGCCATAAATTGACAACATTATTTTGTAATTGCAAATTACAAGAAACGTCGTAACTTAACGAGGAAATTTTTCACAGTTTCTGGGAGAAAAAAAGACAGACACATCGTCACCTGAAGCGTTCGGAATATCTCACTAGAGTGAGCTGCTTGAAGTGCGTAACAGGTGGCACGCTGGGACAGCTCCGGCCGTTCGGTGTGCACTGGCGGGGACGTTAGGCAGCGACCTCTCTCCGCGTCCCTCGCGTGACCTTGATCGATATTATGCAGCGACGACTTTTTCGAATTCATTCTCCCACATTCCCTTTCTCTACTGGCTCTTCAAATCCGTCTGACCCGCCCCTCTTCAGAGCAAGGTGGAATCTCGCTTATAACGGCGACGCAAAGCGACTGCCCTGCTTTCTGCCTGCCACTTCCACTCTCTCCTCCCCCTCCACCCCGGGGCATGGAGATATCATTTTCGTGACGCGACACTCGCATCATTTCCGGTTGAGGGGAAATGGACGCTCCGCCCCGACCGTCCCCACCTCGAAGCCGCAGCGCCCCTGTAAGTATGCGCGCGATGAGAGAGAGAAGACGCGTTCCTCGGAATTCAAATATCCCCGCGCTTTCTCTCTCCCCGCACGGGGGGAAAAAATAGGTATTGTTATAGCCGCTCGATATATTGGCAATAACAAAAGTATTTTGTCCGTTCTTAAAAGTCCGCGCAAAAAAAGGGTTTTCCTCTTTTCTCAATTAGACAAATATAGTAGCAGTGGCCAGTGTAAATTATTAACAGATGCACGTTGTAAGCGTTGGAAATAGTGCGTCAAAGTGCCAAGGGGTGGTAGCGGCGGTGGCACAACCACTTGCGTCGATGGGCTTATCGGAAGTGCGTTCTGCCCCACACACACTGCGCGGGTGAGGGGACCCCCCCTCCCCCCTCTCTCTTGCCCCAAACCCTCACCGCCGCTGCCGTCGGTCCCTTGTAAGCTCGCCGCCCCCCCTGGGCCACCCCCTAGCCGCCCCCGAGACCTACCGCCTCTGTGCCGCAGGCGAGCCGTAGGCCCAGCTCATGCGATATGCATCAGCATTGACTCATCACCGCAGCCTCACACGGAGCCACACCGCGACTGGATTACTTGCCGACCCAAAGAAGAAGGGGGAGGGGGGAAGGAAGATAAGTTATTACTGATTTGAAAAGAGCGCTTTAATTAAAAATGGCGGTGTCGTAACAAACACGGCTCATTCAAAAACTTAGCATACATGACGCTGTTAATTGACAGGAATAGTCTTTACATTGTACCGGAAATGCAATCATGTAGAAATCCGGAGAAGATTGAAAGAAAGGCGTGTTCCCAAACGCATAGTGCAGACGGGGAGTGGGAAAGACGAGGAGAGAGAGGGGGAACGGAGCCAAAGAGAAAGTTGTCGGAGCGTTTTAACTTCTCCCCGTCCGACTGGCAGCAGTTGTAACGTGCTGCGGGCGCGCTGGTACGCGAACATCGCAACCGGAAAGATTTGCTTTAAACTCTAAATTAGATTGCCTTAACTTTGCGACAAAGTCCGCAAATAAAAGTCGACATGAATAAGTTAGGACTCTGGCGCTGTAGGTGGATGTGGCGCCGCAATGCAAGGCAGGTTGACCTCCGGGAGAAGGGCGTGGGAAAATTTAGTGCAGGGTGAATCCGGAAACAACCGTAGTACTTCTAAAAAAATGTGTAAAGATTGCTTGAAAATTCAGTGGAACGCGAACGTGACCGAGGATAGACTCATGTATTTCTGTGTACGAAGCAAAGTGAGTATTTCTTTGTAGTTTCTTGTTTTTTTACTCCTTATTGAAATTGGGTTTTGTCTATCGTCACTTCGTTAAAATTTGTCTTGTTTCAATTCGGATTAATATGGTTAATTTTTCAAACAAAGTACGAGAACAAAAAAAGTGACTGTTGCTTCTTAGAAAAAAATATTTACAAATACCTAAATTTGTAGAGACCTAAAGCCTTAAAAGTTTTTGTTTTTGGTAGTATGTTCCTTTAGTCTGGGTTACTCCTGTCGGTGTTTGGATGGGTCTGGGGTCTGGGAGATGTGGGAACAGAAACAACAAGTTGTCTCTCACCGACACGCGTGACGCACGTGTGACACCGCAATGAGACTGCATCGCCGCCTGTGAGTGTTTGTCTTCCACAAACGGTGCGGAGGGGCGTGGATGTGGCGGGTGG
>NW_026267197.1:242701-244394 GCF_000697945.3 Frankliniella occidentalis
CCCCACCTCCCCTCCCTCTCCCTCCTCCTCCTCTCCCTCCTCCTCTCTCCTCCTCTTCTTCCTTCTCTTCCCCCCTCTCTTCCCCCTTCTCTTCCCCCTTCTCTTCCTCTGTTCCTCTTTTGCTACTGATTCTTCTTTACAGGAAGTATGTAGTTGATCTGGCGAGCAAAACTTAGAGCACCTGTTTCAATGGCAGTTTGTCTTGAACACGCAATATCGTTTTTCAGACATCAGGGAAGAGCAGCAGGAATTGGACGAAAGAGAGACTTCAGGTGCACTGTTTCAACTACTCGTGCTAATTATGTTCTGTTTTTCTTGGCTCCCTTAATTAGTTGAATTATGGCTGACCCCCTTTTCTCTCTGTCTGTACCCCGCTCGTGCTCCGTCACCCTTCCCTGCTTTATTATCCCCGCCTTGGTCGACGACACCAATCTGCTCCTGGAGCCACATTAAGGAACCAGCTGCCTCGCTTTCCTCTCTCCCTCCCCTCGCTCTCCTGTCTCACTCTCCTCGCCCTCTCGCTCCTGCCCCTGCGTATTCCTAACGGGCTTTCTACACATCGTTTTCTCCTTCTGGCCGACTAAATAAACTTAATAGTGCCAATGATGAGTCTTTTGTTACCCATGGATTTATTCCAACAAAGTTGTCGTTCCAGTGACAATTTGTTTCGCAACTCTTGTTCCCTATAATTGTTGACGAGAGCGACGCAGTGCTAGGGCGGCGTGGATGGGGGCAGGAGGGACCAGTGCTGATCTTAGTGTGTAGTAGTTTCCCAGTTTAAATTGGCAAACTTAAAGTTTGCCAGTTTTAACTGCAGAACTCCTAAGTTCTATACCAACAACTGGCAAACTGCAATGCAGTTTTTTGACGTGTCCATGGATGACACATTTCGACTAACAATTTTCCCAAAAGTAGAATGAAAATCGGGAATTTACACTTGGTGGTTCCCTTGTAAGACAGGCTCTGCGCTCTGCACGTTCAAACCGCCTTTGATATCACGAAAGTGAGTGGGACCAATCTAACTTTGAACAGCGTTTAGAGAAATTCAAAAACAAAAGCTTTGCAAATTTACAATTTTTGGAGGTCTGCAATCATCAGGGGGCGGCAACGGCCCAGAACGCGCGGTCCCCATGCGGTAGACAGCGGCGGAGCAGCGCACCGCGGCGCGGCGGCCGCGCGCGGACGGCCGCTCGGCCGGCCGGGGCTCTTCTTCCTCCACTAAATTCGCTACAACTGATCCACATTTGGTACAAACTGTGATTTCTTGTGGTCGAATAGGAAGGTCTAGGATCTAGCAACAACACGCAGTCACCGAAATGCCAGTTTGGGCTCGTTACATAGGAGAAAAGACGAGCAGAAGTGGAGGCAGCCTATGTCGTACCTACACCGTACACGAGGTAGCTCGAAAAGGAGCTCTCTTTTCGAAAAATGTGTCAGGACATAAAATGAAGCCCATGATCTGACGGGTGTACTGAGCTTTCATTTTTGAAATTTGGACCAACGGTTGCAGAGATATAGTCAAAAATGTTAACTTTTAACAACTGTTATTTTAGAAAAACCTAAATATTACATTGAAAAATGAAAATATTGTCCCAGGCACATAGCCGGTCCTGAGCAGCAGGTTCTCCTCTACAACTTTGCTCCTCACCCAATTTTCCGTCCGGTGAGCCGTTTCTGAGAAATAGTGTAACTT
>NW_026267197.1:244444-248747 GCF_000697945.3 Frankliniella occidentalis
CGTCTCGACTTATACTGAAGCTTCGTGCGCAGTTTGAAGTCAATTGAAGTTACCGTCTGAGAGAAACGTGGGCCAGTACAGACAGACACAGACAGACAGAAAGACAGACAGACAGAAAGACACACGACCAAAGAGTTCTCTGCACCCCACATCACAGCAAAGGCTTCGCAAGCTCAGCCAACAAACATGACCCCACCATTCCTTGAGCAAGTCCTGCTCTCCCCCTCTCCACTTGCCCTGCTGCTGATGACACCTAAAAAAACTCGAATTCGCCAAGAAAAAGTACGAGGAAGAGAGAGAAAGACAGAGTCTGAGAAACGCGACCTTGTTGGCGTCTTATTGATGCAACAAGTTGTGAGTTGTGTGTGCCCTAATTTTTTCAGGCCGCGCCCTTCTCGGCTTGGCGTCGTCCTTGGCCCACCAGTCTGGCTGGCCTGTCCGTTTAAAGGCCTGCTCCGCCAGGATGAGGGCCTCGACCGCCGACTCGGCCGCGATGGAACGGTGGCACGGGACTGGGATCGTAAATTACACTGACCAGCAGCAGCAGCAGCCACCGCTACGGCCGGGACTTGGCCTCGGCCGCTCGGACCTCTCTGACCAAACGCTCTACTACGGCCGCAGCCCACCATGATACGGCCGCGCTCCGTCGCCCTCCTCACCTGTGTCCGTCCGTCCGTCCGTCTGTCCGTCCGCTGTTGCATGTCGTTGCTCGGTACGCCACAAGCCTTATCAGCCAGGGCCGTTAGAGTGACTGCGCAGTGTGAAGTGCACAGACAAGCGTGTTGTGCGCGCAGCCTCTCTGCGGCTTGTGGTCGCCTCCTATCTCTCTCTCTCTCTCCCTCTCTCCTGCAACCCCCCTCCTTGGCGACGGCTACAATCTCCCTCCTCCCTCTGCCTCCCCCTTACCCCACTTAGCCCGCTACTTCTTCACTCTGTTGTCATTCTGTCTTATCCAGGGGGGAGGGCCCCACCAGGCCGGAGGGACCCGCTGATCAAAGCTTCCACCCTCTCACTTTATCTACTTTCTTTTTCTGATCTGTCTGCTCTGCTCACCCCCTCTATATTTATGTCTTTGACTCTTGCTTGACTTGCGATGCCGTCCTCCTGCACCCAAAGTATTTTAACCCTTTTAGTTGTCAGGCAACGAGGACGGAAGAGGAAGCAGGAAGGTGGGAAGATGGAGATATATTTAGATATAGAGAGGGCGTGAGAGAGGAGAAAGGGTTGCATTCTCTTGTGAGTCAGAGGGCAACAATGAGGTTCCCCTTCCCCCCGACGCTCCTGTCCCGCCCGCGCCTCGGCCACAAGCTCGGCACGCCACCAAGCCCAGCTGGCCGCCGCCTCGCCCCGCCACGCCAAGGCGAGGCGGGCCAAAGGCGAGCCGGAATATTTCATGAGTTCCCCGCACTGGCCCTCGTTGCCAGTGCCACGTCCCGTCCGGGAGGATGGGAGGCATCGTTCGCAAAACTACTTGGCTTTCCGGACGCAGCAGGGCGTTGCGTTTTCCACGCGCTTCTCACTCAATGTTGTGTTTTTATCATGTCAACGGGTGGCGTGTGGCTTGTAAAAATATATAAATAAAGTGACAAACAAAGAAAAGAAAGGGTAAAAAAACAAAAATACTTGCATAAATAGCTTTTCGACGATTTGTGTACAACCATCATAGATCGCCGATGGTGTTTGCGTATTCTCCCCGGCGACCTTGACATAGCCGAGGGGCCGTGCAGACGATGCCGGGTATCGTGAGGGATGGAACTTTTCCGGGCTGCAATTCCGACTGCAGGCTGAGGGCCGGGCGCGGTGCGGCGCGGCGGGCGCCGTGATGGGCCGCCGGCGATAAGCTGCTGCCAACTTTGTAAAATTGCATTTTCTCATTTCGTTCACGGCGCTGATCCGCCCGCTTACCCGTCCGCGCCCGCGCGCCCGAGGAGCAGCTTGCGGCAGTGGGGCGGGTAGGCTACGGACGGGGGGCAGGCAGCATGCGATGACCGAACGCTGCTACGCCCGCTCAGGTAAGGTTGCAATAAATTTGAAATGCCTCGTCGGGGTTCTGCTGCCGGCTGCTGCCACCGCGTACATCATTTAACGTCGTGCATGGTGACTCAGACTGGAGAGTGAGAGGCACAGACCGAAAGACACAACGATGGGGCGGGGGGTCGCTATGGTATGTTGTACAGTACACACAAACACTAAATCAAAACCTTGCACATTGAAGGACATTCAAGTTCAGAGCGTTGCATCAGTAAATTTATTAACTTACATCTGCAAGTCTAATGTAAAATACATCTCTGGTGTCTGGGATTTCACAATGTAGTAGCCGTGAATTAATTTCCAAATTCATTTTAGCTCCGATTCTTTAACGCTTCCTTTAACGATCGTATAATTCGAACCCAATTCTAAGCTATACCCTTAGAGAAGTTCTCTTTGGGTATCGCTAAAAGTGTTAGAGAGGGCCAGAGGGTGAACGGGAAATTCCAACAAATTTTAAACAATAATTAGTGTGCATATTATGACACAAGAACTCTGGGTGCAGTGATGGAAGCGAAACCCGCGTAGAAATGCCAGGCATACATTCGTCATAATTTTGTCGACGGCTGTATGGCAAATCGATGGGTTAATTATTACAAATTGATGGGTTAATTATGACACATTTATGACAGCAATTTATGACAAAATTATGAGTTTTACAAGTGTCATAAAACGGCCCATCAAATCACCAGTAAAGTTGTCATAATTTTCTCCTATAATCTCCCAAAAACTGACAAAATTATGACACTTTTCGTACGGTTGGGAGAAAAAACAGTGTCTCCAAGGGGAGTCGACCTTCCGAACCGAGACTGCCGAGTCAGTGACGATGACCACTGGGCCAGAGTGATCATCTGAGGACAGACGGTGCGCTCCCCGTAGACTTTGCTCATCCGCGCAGCGCAGCCGCTTTTCGTGCGGGTGGTGGCAGCTATGACTATTCAAATCGAAGAGGTAGGACGCGGTGCAGCGTGTTCGGGCCGAGGAACAGAGAACGTGGACACAGTGCTTGCTGACCGCTACTGATCACATAAGAGGACGCCGTAGTGGCAAGAAGCTCAAAGCTATCCGTACAACACAAGGGCGGGACGTTCTATGTTCCTCGGCCCAGGCCGCCGCCCCCGCCCGCACGAAAAGCGGCTGCGCTGCGCGGATCAGCGAAGTCTACGGCGAGCGGACCGCCTGTCCTCAGATGATCACTCTGGCCCGGTGGTCATCGTCTCTGGCTCGGCAGTCTCGGTTCGGAAGGTCGACTCCCCTTGGAGGCACTGTTTTTTCTCCCAACCGTACGAAAAGTGTCATAATTTTGTCAGTTTTTGGGAGATTATAGGAGAAAATTATGACAACTTTACTGGTGATTTGATGGGCCGTTTTATGACACTTGTAAAACTCATAATTTTGTCATAAATTGCTGTCATAAATGTGTCATAATTAACCCATCAATTTGTAATAATTAACCCATCGATTTGCCATACAGCCGTCGACAAAATTATGACGAATGTATGCCTGGCATTTCTACGCGGGAAGTGGCGGCTAAAATGTTACGGCGATCCGTCTAGCTTCGCGGCTGTTTTCCTCGTCACGTCACTGTTCACTTTTTCTTCTACTCCACCGAGAAAATACCTGAACCAAACGAAAGCGACAGTGAGCTGCACTGCCAAAATTTCAGTAGGGATCCGAGTAGTTCTTAGTCGTCCGTTGAAATGTGATGTCACATTGTTTGAATTAATGTGTTGTAAGCTCTGTCTGGTTGTCCTGCTGACGCCGACCGCACCACAATGTTAGGAAGGGGCGCGGGTGCGGCTCCGTGAATGCGATTAAATGCGATAGCTATCGCACCCGCAAAACTTTAATTCGACTGCAAGTTATTTTGCGGCGCCTCTCTGTTGGGCACACAAACTGCTCGTCACTCCCGACTACAAAGTTGACAAATAATTTCTTCTCCCCCGCATAATCTACCCGCTATCTCGACTTCCTTTCTCTATCTCTGTCCCTCTCTATCTAGCTCTCTCGTTCTCTCGCTCTCTCGCCCTCTTCCCCACCCAGTCTTGTGCTTGCCGCCTTAGCGCCTGCGGCCGGTGGGGTAGGCCGCCCGCTGCGCAGCAGTGCGCGAAGGTTCTTGTGTTTGCCTACCCACCCGGCTGTGACTACACTAGCGCGAGACTTCCTCCGCCACTCCACTCTTTCTTTTCCCTCCGCACTTTTTGATTCCGCACGTCTGCTTTATTTTTAACGAAGCAGCCGCCCCGCCTCGCCCCGCCTCGCCCCGCCTCACCCG
>NW_026267197.1:249223-250383 GCF_000697945.3 Frankliniella occidentalis
GGGGGGGGAATGGGGAGTGATCTGTGCGGCGGAACGGGATGGGCAGCGCTGCTCATGGGCTGGAAATGACACTGATAAGGAGAGCGGCATTTCTGTTGCGCGCGTTGTGCGAAGTCGTGTGCCGTGTACTGACGGACAGCCAGTGGCTCGGCGCGCCCATCTCTCTCTCTTTCTCTTCCTTTCTCTCTCTTTCTCTTCCTTTCTCTCTCTTTCTCCTCCTTTCTCTTTTTCTGCTCTCTCTTTCTCTTTCCCTCCCCTTCTCCCTCTCTTTCTCCCGCCTCCCCTCTATCAATTCTCTCCACCCCCTTTACCTCTATCTTCTCTAGCCCCTTACACACACACACACACACGCGCGCGCGCGCGCGCTGGTGCCCACTCTGCAACGCGTTCCGATAGATAGCTCAGGCAAGGTGGCGAGTGCAGTGATTCATGCCTAAGCCACCTACCCCTCGCCAATGCATATAACCACTTTGCACCGTCACGTTATGTTGACGGCATAACTGTCAGCGGCATCGTTCTCACCATCATCCGTCTTGCTTTTAACGGTCGAGGCTGCTGAGCATGCTCACCGAGACTCCCTTTGGCTCGTCGTGAGTAATGTCGTGCATAACGTCGTGAATAACGTGGTAGGCTGTCGTGACTGCGTGCCCACACACGAAATTCGCATTTGCCATTGTAAACGATGTTGAAGCTTGTTTATCAATAGATGATGAATCCCCGCGTTTTTCAGTTTTTGTGGAAAATTATCTAAGATCACTCTCAAATTTAATTCATTTCAATTACACCATGGAATTTCAATTTTCTTAAATTTCTTTTGTTTTATAGGAATGCCTAAAATGTGCCCATTGTACAAGAATCTGGCACGAATGAAGGCCGATAATGTCAAGTAGTTTTGCGAAGATATTAGGCTGGATGGAAGTAAAGTATTTACCAGTTTTGAGGTTCAGACCAACATGCCTGGAGTAGTGCAGCTTTACCTGCTGTTTGTGCGGCTGCCTCTCCTGCCGCCCGCAGTGCATCCTTAAACACAGACCGCTTCTGGAAGTTTAACGCGAATGTCTGTGTGTCACGTCATGTGCGCTGGATTGTACGCAGCGCGGGTGGAGTGGGAGAGAGACGGGGCAGAAAGGAAGGGAGTGGTGGTGGTTGTGGGGTGGGGG
>NW_026267197.1:250507-253563 GCF_000697945.3 Frankliniella occidentalis
ACGTGAAGAGCTCTCGGGGTGCGACTGGGGGAGGGCGAGGAGGAGATAGGGAAGTGGCAGGGGGTTCGTAGGCTCTTGCGCCCTTCTGCTCTTGTGCAGATGCATTTTCACTTAGGATTTCATCTTTATCATTACTGTATTCTGCATTCTTTTTTTTAAGTCAAGGCTTTTCCGCAAAACTTTGTGGCCAGCTGCACCTATACCTTATCGGCTTATCGAGTTCGTTCAAATTCGACGTCGCATGTTTGCCGATCTCTTGAGCTACGCGGCATTTGATCAGTCAATTCTGACAGACTGTTTATAGGGTGTTTATCGTCGGAACCAAAATTATTAAAGATATACAGCGGACGTCAACAAGACGCTCATGTGACTTGTAAATGACACTCGCCACCACCATCATGTCGTCCGTCTGATGCCACCGCGACGTCATCGGTCGTGTTCGTCCCGATGGGACGGCAAGTAGGGTAACAGGGGGGTGGAGGGTGGAGGAGGAGGAGGAGGAGGAGGAGGAGGAGTATGGGGACAGCAGCCGACAGCCGAGGCGGCCACGTCTTTCGCTCGAAACAAACACTTTGGTCCCCGGCGCGCCCCGTTTTCGTCGTTCCCATCAAATTCGCATTCAAGTTTGTCCGATCGTTCGGGCCGAGCACCGACAGCTGCCAAGCGAGCGGGCAAGGGGGGGTGGCTGGGTGGGACCGAGTGGCGGGGGCTTGCAGGGGGCGCGCGCGTCTGGGGGACGTCTTGCTTCCGCGCGACCCGCAGCAGCACCCCCTGCAAGTTTGCGCGCCAGGACAACAGCTACCCGACACCCCTCTCTGCACTACGCTACGCCACGCCGCAAGAGCGCGCAGCAATTACAAGTCACTTACAGAGGGCTGAGCAGAGCAAGTTGCTCTTGAGCAGCTCTTGAGCAGCTCTTGAGCAGCGCTTGCACGCAGATGAGCGCGTCGGGTCGTCAGCGTGCCGAACACACGTGCAGCACGCACCGCGCGCGTCGCACTCTGGGCCCTTTGGGTCCCTGTGATATTGATGAGAAGGGTCGTGGCCTGTCCCCGGCTGTCCCCAACTCGTCCCGACCCCCCACGCCGCCGCCGCCCCCGTGCCGCGCCGAGCTCAGCCGTGCGGTGCTTCGAATGCATGTGAATTTAGTGGTTCCCCCTGCTCTCTCCCTGGGCGGGCTGGCGCGCCGGCCTGGAGTGCTGTTGGGGCCCTTGGAGCCCCCTCCTTCACACCAAGAGCCCCTGTGGTCCTCCCCCTCCTTGCAGCCCCCGCTACGCCGTGCCTGCCTTGGGACCTCTTCCGCTGATTTTCACGAGTTTTATCGGCGGAGAAGGGCGCGGATAAATAAGAGATTGAAGCTGCCGGTTCCCTGTCTTGCGCGATATTTCTACCGTCTCTGCCTGCGCTCGCTCCCCTCTTGGGACCACTGCACTGCAACGCCGCCACTGGCTGCGTCGGGGCCCTCCCCTTTTGGCCACTCCTGGGGAAAAATAACAACCTTGCGACAATAAATGATGACAACATGGGTTTGCGCCGTGTATTGCGAAGGGCTCGTTACTGTACCCTGCCCGCCTGCCCACCCTACCCGCTTTCCCTGCTCTCTGCCGCGCCCTTACCACGCCCCGCCCCACTCCGCCACACCCCGACCCACGTGGCGTGCCTGATCCTTCTCGTCCTCCTCGAGTTTCTGGTAGTAGTGGTGGTGGCAGTAGCGGTATGTGCGGTGTATTTAGTACTTGAGTGGTACCTGCCCTCTACTGCACTGCGCTCGGGACGCCGCTATGCTGCTGGAGTGCCTCGTCCTGCTACCGAGCCGTCCTCTAGGCCACGCTGCGCCAAGATCGCACACACTGAAATAAAATAATTTTAAAATTGTTCCGCAATGACAAAGCAGCCACAACCGTTCGAGGGATCATACATTGTTCTGTTACTCGCACTCTTGTGCCATCCGTGTTTTGTGGGTCGATAATGAATACGGTAAATAGAAATGCATGATATTTGGAGGAAAAGGGGAAAACTGTAAGGAAGTTCAATAGTCTGAGGAAAACTCCAAATTGTTGTGAAGTCTCCTCAAAATGTGGGATTTTTTTTTCATTTTTCAAGAAGATTTTTCTCCAAATCTGAAACGTTTTTACGCGAGTTTCTCAAAGGTTCCCCCCTTTACTCAAAAATGTAGACATTGCTATTCCCTGGTGGCAGGTGGGGAACACACTCAAGACACGTACCTATCGTGGCTTGAGTGATGTTTGCTCGTTTTCTACATGGAATCACAGCCTTTGAGTGAGACCGAGACCAGGCAGAGATTGAGTGGTACTTGAGCTCGTGGAGGGATCCGCGCTTTGTTCCCTTCTTTCCATTTTCTATCACGCCCTAACCACCGGCGGGCTGCCCTGGCCCGGAGGTCACCTCTCCCCGCTTACCTCATGACCTCTCGTGGTGTTACCGTTCCGTCCCGTCCCGCCCCACCCCGCTGCGCCACGACCAGCCCAGCTGCGACGCTCCTGTGGGATAGCTTTTTCAGTTTCCTATCACGTCCGCTGTCGTCCAAGCCGCATGAATGGAAATGAAATAACAAAAAGAGAGAGAGGGGTAGAGAAAGAAAGAGGAGAAGGTATGATTTGATTGTGATGCGACCTGAGTCCCCTGCGGTCCTGCACAGCCTGCTCGCCGTGGTTGGACACTGCCGTTTGTATTGTGATGGTGCCCCCTCTTCATCCGCACGATTTGATCATCCGCTCACCTGGGTCACGGCGCGGGGCGTAGACAGCATAGAGACACAGAGAGGGGGAGAGAAACCCTGAGGAGCTCCCATAATTTAGAACAACTCGATTTTGAGGAAGTCCTTCAAAAAATGCGGGAAATTCCTAGAGTTAGTTTAGGAGGAGACTTCCTCAAACTGAGTTTTCCTCAATCAGAACGAGTTATGTTTTCTCCCTTATTTGTGTTAAAAACAAAGAGCTAAGAAAAATAACGGATTTTTGTATCAAATTTGTAATTGTTCTCTGTATCCGGGCGATCATTTGTATCGGTGATACCAAATCTTCTAATAGTTTATT
>NW_026267197.1:254683-258269 GCF_000697945.3 Frankliniella occidentalis
CACCCACCCCGCCCAGCCGCGCGCGCCCGCTCGCCCACGCTAACCAAGCCTATCTATCGCCGACCCTGGTTCCGTGGGTCGGTGTGCCCTCTGGTTCCTCATTACCGAGCGAAACATAAAGCTAACAGCCTACCCTGTTGAAAAAAGAAACAAAAAGTCACAGAAAAATTTCTGGATACAAGTTTCTGTTTACACGACCACCTTGTGGTCACGAGCCTATGTGAAATCATAGGTACCAAAAATGAGCTGCACGGAACGTGTTAACTCTTATTTTCGATTGTAAGAGTTATAAGAGGCCAAATAATTCTTGGGTTTTCCTGAAAGAACGTCAAATTTTGGGGCTAAAAAACTCCAATATTTGGCGTTTCTTTAGGGAGCACCAAAATTCGGCGTCAATAGACGGCCACTCAATTCAGTGTATGCTATAGATTAAAGATTCAGAAATACAACACTTCAACTGACGAGGAAGAGTTTTGGTCCATAGCAAGATGCCTATTGCAAGGTGAAATTTAAAATCCTGAGAGTGGTGAAAAATGTGCATCCTCAGTTAGACAAAATGAAAATCTGTGTAAGGACATCTGGAGAATTTGCTAAAAGGTTAACACCTCAAACCGGCACTTGTGAAGGCGGTCGTTTTCTGTAGGGGAAGCGTGTGTTAGCGTTCTCCATACAATTTTGACTCAACATAATATGCACACGCAGCACCAGAGGTGACTCGTTCAATTTCTTTCACGTGTCTGCCAATGGACTTCACCACGGCCCCAAGCCCCAACACCATCAGTCAGTCCCGACCTCGTGGCCTACTCTACCCCACCGCCCGCATAGTCGCGGCACCCAGCCTCCCCCTTGCGCTCTGATGGTGTCTTGCGCAGAGCTGCACGCCACCGCGGCACCCGTGTGAGCCGGGGGGGCTGTTTGTGCTTCACGGCCCGGCGGCGCCGCGGGCACACACAACACGGACACTCTACGAAATGAAATGTGAGCGAAAGAACAAACCACGTACCTACCTGCACCACACACACAAATTTTACGCTCCTCGTATAAACCGGGCAGGAGTTGAAGCTTGCACTGGTAAAACAAGTGTTTAATTTTGCACGTCAATTGACGTTAAGTTCAAGTGTGCATTTTCTCGACACTTTGTGGTGTCGAACTATGTTATACGTCAATTGGTGTTTAAACTTTCGACACTACCGAAACGTATAGCAGCTGCACACCGTATGGTTCCCTATTGAAAGCATAGAACTGCGTGTGTCCAAGTGTGCAGAATTTAAACGTTTACAAAACGTCTAAAATTTGCACACCACGCAAGTGTGCAACTTGAGTTAAACACCATGTAATGTGTTAAATCACAACTTGCACACGTTGGTGTGCAAATATTGCACACTTGTTTTACCAGTGTGGTGACTGCGTGCGTCATGTCAGCAACAAGATTGTTGCACAACAAAAAGGCGACTGGGGTGGGGAGTGCAGCCGGAGCCCGAGCCTAAGACGCGACATTTCATACTGAAAGTTACTCTATGTCACAACACGTGTGTGTACGTGTATAACAGTTGTTACATTCACAATTTTACGTTACCGTTGTTATACAAAGTGGTGTATGTAACAAACGTCGCATAAACTAAAATGCGTGACAGCTGTTACACTGCTTATTATGTTTGGGAAGCATAGCTCTATATTTACAATCAGCACAACGTAACAAGTATAATACCTGTTACTTAAAGTAATTTGTATAAAACTGTTGTGTGAAATAATTTGTGTAACCATGAGAGTACAACCGATGTTACGAACGCACACGAACGTAACAGAGAGATTTGTGTTATGTTACATAAAGTAATTTTCAGTGCAATGCAATGCACAACTAGAAGAGCAATAAATAAATATTTTGCTCAAGACTCAATTGATGCAAACATGAAGTCTCGTGGCTCACCGGGGTAAGGCGGATATTAGGTGTGCGTTGATAAACGCTCGGGTCGATGGTTTGAGCAGCTAGCAGCTTTGACCAACCTCACCGGAGCGCTAGACCAGCTGAGGGAGGGTGAAAATGGGGTGGGGATAAAAGGAGGAGTTTGGAGTAGCGGAGTGGCACAACCCCTGAGCTTTAAACCCAACCCAACTAACACTTCATAAGCTACCACCACCTCGACCACCACCCTCTTTGCCGCAATGCAATGTTTCGACGTTTATTTTCAAGATGACATTTTATCAACTCCTATTATCTTTTGTATTAGTACACCTGTGGTTGCAAAGTGGGTTTTTTTTATTGTAATTTTGTTTTGGGGGCTCTTGTTTTTGAAATAACGTGGGCAGAGGAATCATCAATCGGGGATTACATTAGGAGTGCGCAGAGCGGGGCACGGCGCGGCACGCGCTGCCAGTGGAACGCAACTCGCGGCGCTTTCAATAACAAACCAAACAGCCCTTGCAGAGGCGACCACAATTCCGTGCCCGGGGTAGTATCGGCATCGGCGCTCAGAATGATGTGGAGGCGACCGAAAATGGGATGGAGCGAGAGAGGGTTTTGCGTGTGAAAGTGTGGGTGAGAGAGAAAAGGGGGGAGTGGGGAGGGGAGAAAAAGTATCCAATCACGACTTGTTGATGTCGTTCCCCTGTGTGGAGTAAACTCGCCCGCTGCGTCTGTCGAGAGGAATATATGTTTGCATGCACATACATTTACGCACCCACGCTCCCAAAATCGCACCCCGCACGCACAGGAAATGTTCTTCTAACGCTGCGTGTCTTGAACCAAGTTTTGTTCGATGTGGAGATCTCTAGGATAAGAAACATTGTCAATTTGTGTGTCCCATATTGAAGAGCATTCTCATTCCTTCTATTTTTACAACACATCCTCTACTAGTTCTGAATTTCTTTTTGCCAGTCGACAGTAGGTTTGGAAGTTACGAATTCTCTGGTCAGAATACTAACAACACAAAACCAAGAAAACATGAGCAGAGGAGACATGCAGACCGTGCAGAGTTGTGAAAGGAATGAAACTGTTGTTCTGTTTTTTGTGTTCCCTTTTGTGCTCCGCGTTCGCTTCATTTTCCCCTGATTGGCCATCTCCCACCCAAGAGCCTGCCGGTGGACTCTGCTTGGCACTGTAGGTAAAATGGGTAGAGCTTCATATTGCGATGTGTGAAGTAAAGGGTCAGCTTTCTAGCGCGTGCGTAAAGTAGTAGCACTGATACTGATTTTTCAAAACCACTCAAAATAATATTGCACTCCACAACAAGAAATCAATCCGAAACTGTCACAAAATATCTGAGAGTTTCATTTTAGCCATGTTCCTCATATGGGCCTCCATCGCCATTGCATGAGATCACCACAGCCGTGCGGTGTTAGCGGCAAGCAAACCGTACCCCCCTCTCCCACCCCACCTAGGTGCTGGCGGATTGAGCTCGTATCTCAGGCCCTGTTTTGCGTTGGCACCTCGTGTATGTTTATGAGTAACATTAGACCGCGGTAAGCGACCCCCTCCCCCCTGCCATCCCCTCGGAGGCCGCGCGGCTAGCCCATGAGTTAAGATATGCTGAGATACCCTCTGCTACCCCCCCCTTACGCTCCTCGTATAAACCGGGCAGGAGTTGAA
>NW_026267197.1:258319-263734 GCF_000697945.3 Frankliniella occidentalis
CTCCCCCTTACACCCCTCGAACCACCTTCACTCACCACAAGCACAATAGGTGAGCGTGATGGGACATCTAAGCGACGTGCCTCAAAGGATTAATGCAACAAAAATATAAACTATCGTTTTTTTCTCACGCACTATGCGTGCAGTGCCACCGAAAAGCCTCCTAGTGCCTTTTCAAGGTTCCAGGCCTTAGATATTAAAGATTTAAACCCGGATAATAGTGTCCACGTCAGTCTGAGCGTGCGCAGCTGACCACACTGACGGCTCGCGGCGAAAGCAGCGGTGAAACTCAACAAGTGAACCGGCGCGGGACGGCGGCGAGGCGGGGCCTGGGCCGGAGACACGTCCCCTCCGCCCCCTCCCGGTCCCCTCCATCCCCTGGCCTGCACGACGACTGCTCGGCACGCGGGGCTGGCGGAGCTGGCGGACCAGAGCTGCGTCTGTCTCATCCCCTGTGTAATTCCGTCCTTCATTGTCCGGATCCTCACGGTATCGTGTCGTTCTTTTTGTTGGTTTAATCTGGGGCCGCGGCGCACTCCTGGGACTCGTGTCCGCCGTCCACTGTGAAACATTGATGTAGGGGACGGATGATGCTGCTTTAACCAGTGTATTAAAAAGAGAGAAGAGCTGACAGAGTGTGAAGACATGCCAGATTCCCTAACAAAGTAAAATTTTAAATTTTCTGACAAGTGATCTCTTTTATTATTAATCCAGACCAAATCAGGTTCAAACTCAATTTGAATTGGGTAACAAAAAATAGCTTAGCTTTCTCAAAATAAACTAAAGCCCTCTGGATGTAAGAAAGGAAAATTAGGCTTTACAAGAAAGTGAAGCACAGTTTTCACACCAACTAATCATTCAAAGACAAGTCCCCATATGCAAAATTGGTCTGAAAGTTTTGACTCTGTAAGGGTCCACGTAGAGTCCCTGGGCTGGGCATTGGCACCTCGTATGGCTGCGTGCCAGACGACCCCTTTGTGGATGGGTAGGGGGCCGAAACGGAAGGGGGAAGGGAGGGAGAGAGAGAGAGAGAGAGAGAGAGAGAGAGAGAGAGAGAGAGAGAGAGAGCGCAGAGAGAAAGAGAGGTGGATGTAATTTCGATACTTTTTTATACCCTTTAGGGAAACACAAAGACGATTGAGGAGAGGGATGACGGGCGGTTTATTTCCGAACGATGCGACGCTGATGACAATACGATGATGAGGATGAGTGGGGGGCGGGGGAGAGGGGGGACGGCGCGGAGCGCGATTGCCCTGCTGCACCCGACTTGGCAAGACACCAACACAAGAAGGGGGGCGGGGCGGGCGCGGAGGATCGAGAGCGGCAGAGAGATGGAGAGAGAGAGAGAGAGAGAGAGAGAGAGAGAGAGAAAGGAGAGGATCAAGGAGTTACATTCTTCCCCCCTTCTACACACTCCCTCCGTTCTCTCCCTCCCCCTGCCCCTACTCCCTTTCCTCGACAGCGAGCACTCGTGCCTCGGAAAGAAGAGGGAAGATGGGGGGAGGGGGGGGGAGGAGCTATGAGGTGGGGGAAGTAGGGGACGGGATAATAAGGACCTGTGCGCTAAAATATCACCCAATTCTGAGAGCAGACGTCGGCAAGGGGTCTTGTGAGATTGCCTCATTAGAATTTTATTCGACAGCTTTACCCGGCGCGAGCAGCATTCATCTCCCGCCCCAGCCAGCGCCTACCCGACAGTGGCGGCAGTGGACCCTTTTGGGCTCATAACTTTAACTCCCGTGACGAACCTCTTGAGCAGGAGAGAGCCGTGTGGGGCAGGCGACGACGCTCGAGCGACGAGACGTGCTTTGCCACGATACGCAATCTCCTCGCTGGGGAAATAAGAAGGTCTCTGTGTAAAGTTGGAATGGTGCTGCCAAAGTCGTTTGTATGAATTCATTCGGCTATCTCTTACGGTATCGTGATAAATCACTCAATTGCTACCAATTTTATTGCTCCTGTTTTGAATTAGGCGTGGTGTAAAGTAAAAGTGTACTTGCATCGCACAACTCTTGAGATTGTCGAGCAGTTCTCCGCCGCGTGTCGGGGTCACGATGTGTCTGTGGCGTCTTAGCGAGCGTGCCCCCTCTGCCGTGCGTGCCTAGTCGAGCCGCGGAACTGTCGAACAGCGAATGGCGAACGGCGCGGCAGAGGTCACACGAAACCGCACGACCCCTAGTCCTCGCACCCCTGCAGAGGGCTCGTGCTTATTCTCTCTCTGTCTTTGTCTGTCTCTGTCTGTCTCTCTCTTTCTCTCCTTCTACTTTTCGCGTTCTCTTCTTGCCTGTCTCTCTTTCATGAGTGTGCGTGCCACCACAGTGACTATACACGTTGCCGGCCGTCAGAACGGCGTGCTTTCTGCCCCCCCCCCTCTCTCTCTCTCTCTCTCTCTCTCTCTCTCTCTCTCTCTCTCTCTCTCTCGCCCTCTCTATCACGCACGGGCGCACATCCACAGCACACACGCTGAAGCATTCTCCCCAACAAGGCGTCTAGAATAGGCATCCGCGTTTAGGCCGCCCATCGCCTCGGGGCATGCGGTCTGGAGCGGCTGGAGCGCGCGCGTGTGTGTGTTCTCCAGTCGCCCGTCTGCAAACGCACAGAACTCATTGGCAAAACGTTCGGGACGCTACGCTGCTTGTGAGATCAAAAGCCATCATGGATCTGGGTCGGCTGGGATACAATTATCGATTTCCGTCTGTCTGCTTGCCGCACAGTGCTGCGGGGGGCATATCTTAAACTTTGGTTCGTCACAGCACTACCGTCTGCGGGCGCCGTCAACCCTCGCGCCGCAGAGGAGAATAAGGCATTCGAAACGCATTATGTTACGCCTTTTCTAATCAGCACAATGGTTCGATATTTCTCCGCGGTGGCCCGAGCGGATGGCCCCTCCTGGTGCTTTTAGCGGGCGGCGCTGCGGGCGCAAACGAGTGAAAAGTCGCCTACAGCGATATCGCCGCCCGCTCCGCCGCCCGTTCAACCGCTCACCAAGGCTCGCCACCACCCGCCCTGCGCCACCCGCAGCCCCTCGCTAAACATTCAAATGGCGAGATTGTCAAACTGCTTCGAGAAACCCAGAGAGAGAGAGGAAAAGGAGGAGGAAGGGGGAGGAATATACAGCCTCGCTCCGCTGCTGGCGTGCAGGGTGGGGTAGGGAATGGCGCGGTGAGGGGGCCAGTGGAGGGACGGCCCGGCGGGCCCAATACGAATGACGTGCTTGAGATTCCCGCATTCGGGCGCGCCCCGTGATTTCGCTCAAATTGTATTTTATTGTTGTCGTGGGAGGCATTAATCTAGGCAAGTGTTGTTGCTTGTAGCGCGCGACCGGCTCACAATGGGCCACCAAATCAATATTTATTCAGCTTATGGAAATTCCCTGCACTTTTGCGCCGCCGGTGGTGTGCTCCTTTCTTACACGCCCGCCTCCCGCCTCCTCCTGGCTCCTGTCCGCTAGTTTAAACCAAACCGCATTTGATGTCATCAGCTCCTCGAAATCTCATTTTCTCACACTCATGGGTAGACGCGTGGTTTTCCGATTGGTTTTCTATTTCTGCCTTTCACAGCAAAAATATGAGTGGCCGTGATTTTTGAACAGTATGTTTTTAACTTAAAGGGAAACTAAATTGCGTTTGAAGTTTGAACGATACTATTTATTTGTTTTACGAGAAGTTTTCTCTTCTATGAATAAACCCTTGTATCTATTGTATGTTCGAAATTCAGCGTAGATTACGTTGAACTTCCTGAATATTTTTACTTTACTTTTAGTGAAGACCACCCGTTCTTTGGTTTTTCCTAGCCATTTTTTTTTTCGTCTTTTGTTACATCACTTTGCTTCGAGCTCGCTTCCTAAGGATAGACGACGACAGTATCCGCACAGTCTTTACAAATTAGCCCTTACTTCTTTATGTTTCCGTTGAGGGGGGTAGAGTGTTTCTCTGCTGTATAATCTTAACAATAGCGTCCTCGGCCCTCACACACTAGTGTGTGCTCCCCACCCTCCCCACCCCTCCCCAGCTTCAGGTACAGCTAATTTGTTCTGGCGCCGGTCTGCGGCCGGACGGTGTGTCTGCGAGGGGACGTGTGTGCCTTGCCTCGGGCGCCCCTGGGTGACAAGGGCTCGTACCGGTTCTCGCTTGCACACTCTTCTACTCACTCTCTCTCTCTCCGTTGCTGGTCTGTCTCTCGCCTTCTCCCTCCCTCCCGTCTCTCTCGTAGCCACATCCCCGCCACTCTCACACCATCGCCCCCCTTCCCGGGCCAACCATCTCTTCTTCCTCCACCCTCCACCCTGCTCCCCACTTCCTTCACCCTCCTTTTCAATTCCTGCGCTGCTGCTGCCGTCCTTTGAGCGTCCATATCTGCACGCCGGTGACCGCTGCTGCTTTTGACACAATCTCAAAACTGACCGGGACTCACAACTTGGGCCGCCTCTTTGTGGGGGAGCTGGCCGAGTCCGGCTGGTATCAGCCTGCAGTTATGCCAAGGGTTAGGCTAGTTTAAAGTAATATGGCCCGACCGATCTAAGACGCTCACATTATTTTTCATAAAGCTTTATATTCATCCACTCTGAAAAGCCATTGCCCTATTTTACCTTTCACTAGTGTTCGTAAGCAAATCACATCGATTTCCTCTCCCTTTTTGCCTTTTTTTGGTGAGCACTGCAGTTAAAATATGAATGATAGCTCCGGCCATTATCTCTGCCGTGCCGAATCTCAGGCCTCCATCATCTCCCCCCGCCCCATGATTACATCTCTCCCTCTACCCTTCAGACCCGGGCAGCCTCTCTGGCCCCGGTCGGACAGCTCCGGTCGGACACGGGCGGGCGCGAGGGCGCTATGGCGCGGGTGGGCGTTAAATCGACGGCCCAGCGAGGCGGGACTATAAAAAAAATAATAAAGTATGGAGGGGAAAGTCAGTGGCGCCAAGACGATTTTCGCGAGGTGCAGCAAGCCGGAGGCACAACACCCGGTTATTCCACCCACACCCGGTTATTCCCCCCCCCCTCCCCCCGTTTCCCTTTTCCCCCATATTTTCCAGCTGGATTATTTTTTGACGCCGTTAGCAAAGATTCGCTTTCTGACTTAACACGCCCACTTAGGCAGGGACGCCAGTGGCGGACTGGGCAGTCAAAGGAAATCTGGAAGTGGGGCCCAGTTTTTCCTACCTCCCAGGGGCAACATATACGTAATAATGCACACCAAGGCGCACATGTCTGGACCGTTTCAATTAAGTGTATGCTTCCCAGCATGTGCCGACATTGTAACTATATATACCGCCCGTAGAAATATGTCGCGAGCGGAGCGAGCGCGAAATTTTTTTGATTGTGTGAGGTCGCTAAGAAGGCCTTACGAGTACCGAAACGTGGGCAGGATTCCGTCGGACGCGATCTATGTACAGTGCTCTTTTAGAACAATAAAAAAA
>NW_026267197.1:263854-267251 GCF_000697945.3 Frankliniella occidentalis
AGTTAGCTGTACAACTAAAAGTTTAGCACTGGAGCTAAAAAAATAAGCTAGGCCTATGCTGACGAATTTTTAGCACCAGTGCTAAAAAAATAGCTAGGGCGCTATATTTTTTTTTGCGTGCATTCCTTCTCTCCAGCCCTTCGGGCCCGAGATGTCCGCGAGCAGGGGGCCCGGGTGGGGAATCCCACCTCCCCACATTGGCCAGTCCGCCACTGAGGGACACCCCCGCCCCTATTCCTTGCCGGTGCCGGTACTACTTGCTACTCGTTCTGGTTCCCTTCCCTTTCTTTCTCCCTTTCCTTTCCTTCCTCTTTCCTCTCTCTCTCCTTCTCTTTCTCTTCTCTCCCTTTTCCCCTCTCTTTTTTTTCTTCCTCCCTTCTTACACCCGGTTATTCCTACTCACACCCGGTTATTCCCATTTTAGGTGCAGCATTTGCTGCACCTCGGACCCCCTCTTGGCGCCACTGGGGAAAGTGGAGGGAAAATGGAGTGATGAGTGGTGGGCAGAAGACGCCGGAGGAGAGCTGGGGATTTCCAAAAGCAGCGCCAAAAGAAGCGCGAGGAATGAATTATGAGCGGAAAAACGCGCCGCACAACAACTCATTACCATCCATTGCAAAGGGCCCGGCCGGCTGAAGAACAGCTGCCCCAGATTTGGTATGCATGTATAATGTCATATTGCTGTTTGGCTCATTCATTTAGGCCGGTGCTGCATTAAGACTGATGATGATTCCCCAAGACCTATGCAGCAAAATAAAAAGAAGTACTGCAGTTTTTTTTAAAGTGAAAAGAAGACTGCTCTGTGCACTCTGGGGACTCGTTGGCCCCTAACGGAAAGCACTATGACCCCCTCCCCCCCACCTCTTTTTCCCTGCTTATCTTTCTCTTTCTTTTCCTACCCCTCTCGCCCCCTTCTCTCTCTCTCGCGGGCTCTCTTTGCCACCGTGCACGGCTGCGCCACTACGCCACTGTACAGTGGTCGGGGGGTGCGGCCCACACTCCGGCCAGCCTTTAATCCAATCACTTACGCCAGATTGCAGAAGCAGGTCAGCCATTTTTCCTGGCTGCCGCCGCCTGAGACTGAGAGCCGCGTGTTTGTCTCTGCGGCGTGAGCAGCAGACGGACTTGCACGCGAAAAGACAGAGATAGAGGAAAGAAAAGAGAGTGAAAATTCTCTTTCGTCCGTCGGCGCGTCCGGCACGGGCTCCACTTTGTATTACGTCTCTTCCCTTCGCAGGTGCGCCCGCTGGCCTGGAGAGGGAAGCTGGGGGCGTCTGGTTGTGAATGTCGCTAATGAGAAGCGGGCACAGTCGCCAAGACGCACCGTCCGCTTTGCGAACCAAAGAGCAAACTTTTTCTTTCGTTTTTCTCTTCGCACACAAACACTCAGATAAAACGAAAGTCAAAACTGTTCGGAAAGTAGCCCTGAAAATTGTAAGACTATTTTTTCGACGAAACTGTGAAATATTTTGCAGACCGTGTATGCCATGCGTAAAGAATCTTATTTTCTCTCAACCTATCTAGCCGTCTGTTTTGTCACCCTAGCGGCATGTTCTAGTAGCATAATTTTAAAAAGTTCTTAACAATGTGATATGCCTTCCGAAATCCCTATGGTACTTTTGCTGACATTTTGAATGTATGACATAGGCTAAGGTGTGTGGTTTTAATTTCGTACCTACTTTTGTAACTAACGTTTCAAAAAATTATGTAAACCATGCCGCGAAATGTTACGGGCGTCGTTCGTTTTATTTTCCCCAATGCTGTATATACAGCGTCCATGGACCGTTTTTTTTTCCTTTTTCGTTTTCGGTGCTGTGCAAAAGCTCGTTGCGTTTGGGTGCCCGTGTTGCCCAGGGCACGTTGTGCACAAACAGCGTCGTCAAAAGCGGCCCTACTATTCTTCTTGCTCGTTAGCCATTCGAAACTCTGGCACCTGCCGCTTTCCAAATGAACTTCGAAACAATGGGGAGAGGAGCCTCCTACCGAATTTACAAACAAGAAAAAAAGTAGTAGTTTTGCGTCTCAATATGTGAGGCGATGTGTAGGTGCTACTATACTGTAAATCTGGTGTTCCCGGCAGCAGGATGCCCTACCTAATCGAAGAGACTTCACGGTAGTATACCACTATCCCAGCTGCTGTCATTTGTTCCACCTCAGTTTTTAAACTTATAAAACAGACACTTTCAAGCAAAGGATTTCTGGAATATTTTTTCTCCTCACCGTGAAATATATCTCTGAAATTGTGACATGGGAAATCTGAAGGTGTCAAGTAAAGTAAACGGCTTTAATCGCCCCGATTCTTGGGTCGGCTGCTTCTTACCCCAGATTTATACTGTGCCTCTATTTTCTTTATTGTACCTTTGTGCCAGAGCTAGCTTTGAAGGGGATGCTTTATGCCCCGTTTTAAAGTGTTGGATTTTTATTCGCGTTGCTCCAAGGTCAACCCTAAACGGTGTTTAGGTGCGAGGTTGCGAGGTTCAGCTACTGGCGGTAAATAACATTGCCCTTGCCTGCTCCTTGCTCAGCCTAGCACTCCGAACACAGCAGGAGTCTGCCTACACAGCTGATAAAAGAGTAATGCCGAATTGGAGTCAGGAGCGGCCGCCTCAGCGAACCCTTCCACTCCACTATTAATCTGCTTGCGTGCTTGCTGCACTGTGCCTCCTGCTACTCTGCGGGCCCCTGCTGGTCTCTCTGCTGGTCCCCTTATGCCAGTCCCCTGGTCCCCTGCCAGTCCGCTGGGGCCGGTTGGCCGCGCGGCACACGGCTGCAGGCCGGAAGATAGCACCTCTCTGACATTATGCGGAATGCAAATCAAAAGGCTGCGCTTAGCATAATTCACTCTCCCTTACGGTAGTATTTACGCCGCGACCCCCCGTTTTTTTTTTCATTTCCCTTTCCTCTCTACCTGCTACTATGGTCGGTCCTCTTATGAATTGGGTCATACAGCTTCATTATTTTGCCCACACAGTAAAATAGGAACTTAATCTTTTGTCTTCGTACTCATTACGTGAAATGGAAAATAAACCTTCATACATGACTCTTGAGCGGTGCCACCACGCAAGTATGTGTTTTATCTTGCACAGCACAAAGTCTGTATTTCTCACATAATGTCCACGGTTTAATCTGCTGTTTTTTTTTTTGTTTTGTTTTTACCTCTCGCAACTCTCGTATGATACTCTGCTGGCTTATTTTTCTTATGATAACCCTATATACGTCTATACCCGCGATGCGTCCGCACGTCAGCAGCAAGAGTACAGTTTTACGGCACTCGCCGCCCGATTCACTCACGTCGGTGCGATTTCCTGCCCTCGCCAAATATTGGAGCGCACCACCACGTGCCATCACAATGATCCCAGCAGAAGCTGCGCTGGGCTTGGAGAGGGGGGGGGGGGGG
>NW_026267197.1:267301-271460 GCF_000697945.3 Frankliniella occidentalis
CTCGGTGCTGCGGATGGAATGGGGCGTTAAGGACGTGAGAGATCGCGAGATTCAGCAACGGACGGCTCTCCGCTGCCGCTGCCGCCGCCGCCGCCCCCTGGAGCCCCCTCCCTCCTACAGTCGCTGCTGCGCGCTCAGCCCGATCGTGGAAGCAAGCCCTAATCTGGGGGCTGCTGGCCTGCCTGCCCCGCCCAAACCAGTCGTCCAAGACCATTACCGCCCAGCCCTCTTAGCTCGTATTATGAACCGGTCTACCTTAGCTCGAGAGAAACTAAGCTGGTCTCGGGAGGGACACGAGGCTAGGAGGCGGGAAAGGGCGAGAGAGTGTGATGAGACAGAGAGCGAGAGAGAGAGAGAGGGTGAAGTGGTGAGAGCTTCCTGGAAAATGTACTAAATTTGCTTTAAGACCCTTTGCTGATGACGTCGTGCCTTGTTGTGTTGCAGGAGGAGCCTCGGCCGGTTGCTGTGAAGATGAGGTGAGTGGACCGGTAGCAGCCCCCGCTGGCCTCGGTAGTGGTGCCTGCACCAGGCCAGCTGGCCGCACGTCGCTGCTCCATCGCGCGGCCCTCACGTCTCTAATGAAAGCGCCCTCGGTTATCCCAGGCGCGGGTCCACCGCGCCTGGGATATTGGTGTGGGGGGCCTGCGTTTGCCCGCGCACCGCCGGACGGAACCCCGGAAACAGCTGATAGACAAGGGGAGCTCCAGGAGTGGGGAGGGGGGAGGGATTGTGCCTCGCAGGCATCAGCACTCAGCAGTCGTCCAGCGCGCGCAGCACTAGCAGTAGCAGCAGCTCCTTTGTGTTTGGCGCCCACGGCCTTGTAGTAGACATGCGCCAAACCGAACCGGACCGCGTGCGGTGGTAGCTGCGGCCAAGGAGGAGAGGGCCGTGCGGTGCGGTGTGCGCGGGGACGAGGAAAAGGAGGCAGGGCCACCACCGCCGGGACCTGCTCGACCGCGCCGGCCATCCCTTGTTGCCATTGGCTCCCCGGTCACGTCGGTCTGCTGTCGAACTCCTGTTCACCACGATGGGCGCCCCGCCCCGCCTCGCCTCCACCCCACCCCCGATGGCTCGCCTGGCTCGCCACACATCAGACGCATCAGTCCGCTCCGCTTTGATGCGCCTGTCTGCGGAGCGAGCGGGCGGGCGCACCCAGCGCAGCAATGTACCTTCTGCCTGCCTCTCAGAATAAGGGAAAGAGAGAAAAGAAAAACTTACCCTGTTCCAAGTCCAACACGAGAAAAGGGAATCGGTGGTTGGCACGGCGAAAGGCAAATACGAAAGTATTTATTTTATCTTTTCGCTGTAAAAATGTTTTTTTTAGTGCATGTTTTTTTTTTTTATCAAGAAATACTTAGGAAGCAAGATAAGATTCTTGAACACCGTTGAGGGGGGAATATATTTTAAGGGACTTTCTTTTCCCGAGTAAGTGTTTCGCTGATTCGTTGCCCTGCTCCGTCCTCTGCTCCGTCCTCTGCTCACCCCCAAAATATGTCAATAGCAATAAAATCCGCTCTCGTCTTCCCTTCGAAAGTGCGCGCGCAACAAACCGTTCCTTTCTGTACTGCGGTTTTGCCTCCTTAGTTCTCTGCGGCACACTTCAGACACTCTCTCTCGTCGGCCCCTTGAATGGCCCCAATATCTGCACGCGCGCAGCGGTCCAGCGAGGGGGCAGAGAGGTCGGGCAGGGGGTTGAGGGGATGGGGAGGCTGCGGTAAGTCAAAGCACACCGCGCCGCGGTCCAGAGCGCGCGGTCGAACGGAGCCTTAGCGCGCGGTGAATAGAGAACTTTGCGCGGTCGAACCACGCAGCCCCTACCCTGTCAAGTGGTTTTGAAAAATTTGTCAGTGAACGTCCTGGTTTCAGACTACGGTACCGTTGTTTTGTTTCTGGAAAGTTTTATCCTCTACTCTGACATTTATATCAGCAAGACTTGCCTTTTCTTTTATTTAATTTGTTCATTCTCTTGTTAATTGATCCCTGTCGTTGATTCGTGTCTGCGAGTGACAACAACCGTCAGGACGTCAAAAGGGTTTGCTCCAGACAAGTCGGCTGTATCATCTCCATCTCCCCTCAATGAGGGTGTTGCTCTGGCAGGACGCGGCGTAGCGCAGGGGTTGGGGCCGGGCTTATGTATTCAGTGCGGTGACAGGGTAATCTGTTGTTATACGGACTGCCGCTCAAAGCGCTTTGGCTCCTGATAAGAACCGCTGTCTCCGCTGATGCCGAAAAGAGAGCAGAGAAAAAAGGGGGTACGCAGGCGATGCGCGGATAGATGAATGGGAGAGGGCAAAGCGGAGAGGAGAAAAGGCGAGAGGGCGTGAGTATGTGTGGGCAGGGAGAGCGAGCGAGAGGGCTAGAATGCGGGAGGGAACGCGAGGAGTGAGAAAGACAGAGCGGAGCGTGGGTGGGGGAGGTGAGGAGGTCGTGTCGCTGTCATGGAGATGAGAGATGCGTGTTGCAGCGCACGCTGAAAGGATATATTTTGCCGGTTCATGACGCGAGTGTTGTGTGATCCACACAAGGGTCGTGCAAACAGTTAAACTCTTGACAATTACGCGGCCTCTTTACACAATTGTCATCATAGAACAACCCCCTTTACCCCTTGCACACACAACTCCGCCGCTAAGTACGCACCCTTCTGCGCTTCTCAACATGTTTCAAACGCCCAAATTAAGCCACCCTTTATTCGTGGCCCTCACTCAGGAAACCGCTTTTCTTCGGGAACAAAATCATAATGTCATTGCCCCCCCCACAAAAAAAAGATCGTCAAAACATGAAAAAAATCTTCACTCTATCAACATCTGTTGAATTCAACAAAACCTGTTTTTAATGATTTTTTTTTCGTTGCCTGACCAAAAATGTGTTTTTCGGTTCTTGCACGAAATTTTCGTTAAAGCGTAAGTCTAATGTTGTTACCTGAAGAAGCTAGTTTTGTGAGCACAACACTGATGAATAAATTGTGCAGCTAGCGTGCACCGACAACTTATTAACACCACGTTCACACCTTTACGGGTTTGACTGAATATTTTGAACACCAAAAGTTGTTTAACAGTAACGTTAAACACTTGAACTGTTCAATGTCCGGGTTAGCCATGTAGCTTTGGACACTCTGTTCAAGAATTTACTGTTGAATATTTAAAGTATTCAAATTTCCAGCCGGACTAGTCCAACAACTGATACTGTGCACCATACAGTTGAAAACGGTACCGTGTGGATGCCAGGCCAGCTGCTCACTTCTGTTTTTAGTGTATGTCCCCAGAACCTTCCTCTCGGCCAGGCGACCCTCGGAAAATACTTCCAATATACCGAATATCGATAAGCCGAATAAGTGGGGTTATTATGCGACCTAACTGGTAGCAGTCGTGCATAGTTTGTCCTACGTACCGAGCTGACACGAAGCCAGTCTCCAGTCTGTTTCTTGCTTCAGCTCCTTTCACCTTTCTTCTTTAGTTAACTTTGACCCCCCCCCCCTCTCTCTCTCTGCTCCACCCCACTTACAGTCGCTGTCCTCCCAAACCTGATAAGCCCCCCCGTGGCTGTAATCCAGAGAGCAGTAATCCAGTTTGCCTCGGGTTGGCGCCTCCATCTCTCCGCCCGCCGCCCTCCCAGGCCAGGCCGGCAGGGCGTGTGTGGAAGAGTGGCGGCCCTCGTGAGTGTGACTGGACTGCGACTCTCTAATAGAGAGGGCGTGGGCACGCGCGAAAGAGAAAGAGAGAGAGAGATTCCCTACCGCACCGTAGCAGACCAGGCCCTGCCAGTTAACGTTGCACATTGTGCGGTCACCGCACCGGAGCCATCACGCTAAGTTGGAGAGGGATAAATTGTCGTACCCTGAATTAACCGGACTGCCAATTAAAATAGCCGTCACCACGGGCCGTATAATATGTGGACTCTTTTTAGGCGCAAAGAACGTGTGAAGGCAGCCAACAGCAATTACTAAACGATTTTCGCACACGTCTCGCTTATTAGTGCAACGGCACCGGGCCTGCATGGTCCGACTGAATGGTGAAGTTATTGGCCCACACGCTCGGATGGCAAGGTTTGCCTCCGACTATTAATTGGACCGGCTCCAAGTGCAATTGGATTCGCACACGCTCGTCGCGCTCTCTCTCTTCTTTACCGTCTCTCCCACTCTGCCATATTATACATCTCCCCC
>NW_026267197.1:271510-278802 GCF_000697945.3 Frankliniella occidentalis
CCCCCTCCCCTCCCCCTTCGCTCCCAGCGGGCACACACTCGGTGACAGATTTATTGAGTCCAGGTTCATAGAGGAAGTGTCAATAGCGATTCATCTGGTCGTGGGTGTAGTGTGCAAATAGCGGGATGAGGACAAAAGTGCTGGTCGGCGCGTCGTGTCGTGGCTCTGCCTGCGGGTGGCGTGTGGCGGCTTGGGGCCATCTCGTGATGTTTTTCCGTGATGCGCCCCAGCTATTATGTAAGCGTCACTTGCCCTTTCTTTTCCTTTCGTCGACTGTCGTCCTTGGTGTCACCCTCCGCTGCACACGGCAGCGGCAGTCAGCTGAGAGGTGTTTCTGTCTCGGAAAGAGAGAAGGAGTTTTGTTTAGGTCACTATGTACGCATCGTATGGAAAAAATAAAACTACTACATGCATGGTTGTTGAGGTGACACAGATCAAGAAAAAATACAAGGCCCTTGATGTGAGTGGACTAACGTTTAAAACTATGCAACAGACGTATTTGTTGCCTTAAAGATAAATAATGCATTCCTCACCCACAAAAAGTTTTATTCCTGGGTACTGGACTTTTAGTCCCCAGACCGAAAGTTTTTGACGCACTAAACAATTTGTTCTAATTACATAAGTGGTGTTGCCTGGCCTCCCATGTTCATTATTGCCTCTCACTGAAGTTTGTGATAGCGGAAACTAAATTTTTAGTGCTGGGGTCAAAATACGACGCAATAGACAACTGTCTTGTCTTGTCTCAATTCTCTTGGAAGTTGTTGTTTGTTTGTTGCTCTTTTTTTTTGCTGTGCCTGGGATCCTGTGGGTAGAGCTCGGGTGGGGTGGCGCTGCTGGAATGGTTTTTGCTTGAAACGGCGCGCCCTCTCATATGGGCGGGGCAAGAAAGCGCAACATGACGACAGCTGTCTGCATACGAGTGTTTTTTCCTTCCGGCCAGGAGATTGCTCTCTTGGCTGCGGGCGGCCAGCCCGGCCGGCTTATTGTGCGATGATAGATGAGGGATCCCCTGCTCGACCTCCCGATGCCGTCGTCATTCCGCGAAAATACAGAGAGAGCGGCCGCTGACACTGCAGCGGTGGACATCATCAATAACAACGGCTGGAACGCGTGGCGTTCGGTCGCGACCGGAAGAAATGATGACGTCTCGGGGAAATGATTCTGCTTCTATAACCGTATTACACGTTTACAAATAAGGTTAAACTGCTCAACTCAAATATTGGTCAGTTCCCCCTGTTCACATGTGTGCAGTAGTGCTTTTAAAGGAGGCGAATAAATTGACTCAAGGGGTTGACCCAGTGCAATAGTGTTGTATGTGTCCCTTTCCTGCGGACCAGTTCTTTACAACGTCTCAGATTTACGTTGAATTACTTCCACCAATTTGAAATATATTCAGAGTACATCTAGTTAAGTATATATATCTTAATATTTCCGTGTAACTCTCTGAGCACTTTTCCTCCACTTCAGCTTTCTGATTTGGATGACGACGGGCGCCCAAAAACGCCAAAGTTCAAAGAGTTAAAGACCGACCTAAATCGCGGCAGGGTCAGGACTCAACTTTAATATTGCTCTGGTAATCCGGGAAGTGCCCTGGTAGCTCTGTCGGCCTCGGCCAGGTGGTGGGTGAGGGGAGCAATAGGGGGCGGTGAGGGGTGGAGCGTGGCGCCAAGGGCCCCAAGCCGGGGAGGCCACTTACACGCCGCTAATTCGTGGAAATCCTTCTCCTTTTTATTTGGGAAGAGTTTTAATGCGGCGGTGGCGGTGGCAGGAGCATTTTCCGGAGATTTACTCTGCGTGCGGTCGGCAAATTTGCCCCAGATCCCACCGCACTATAAAACCCCTTATTCAGGGAGCAAATTACGTGTCATGTTGTACCAAGGAGTGCGTGGTGGCTGCTGGTCGAGAAACTGTTGTAAACCTGGCACCTTTTAAGAGTTCGGGTACTCTGCGGAAACACTGGAAAACAGAAATAAGTAATCCTGATTTTATGCAGGAGTAATAGACATGGGAATACGGTTGTTGTTGACGGTTTGTACAGAAAGAGCTACATTTTGCTTAGAAGTAGTATGCACACTACTACAGTTGCGGCAAATTGATCAATATGATCGTGGAACAACTAATAAGAAGCTTCACAATATTGTTCATGAGACATATAGTCTATAATCACTTTGTGGGTTTCTTCTTGGATTTCTTTTACGGGGGCTTGTTATGCACATAAAATTACGATAAACAAGGCACATCACAGTGCAGCAGGTTTTACGGTAAGCTTCCTTTACTTTGCTGAGCAATAGCGAAGCCTCTTATCGCTGACCAGAAGTTTCGAAATGCAACAACGAAAAGCATGACTAAAACCACCCACCAACGACGGACGAGCCTATGTCAGGTGTTAGTCATATGCTGTGCTTTAGCGTGGTCTGTCTGGGTATACTCGCAGAGTCCGTGCTGGAAAGCACTGAAAGTGTTTGCTCTCTTCCTCGGCAGCTGGCGGCGCCCACCCCTTCCTCAGGTACCCCTCCCGAGCGCGGCCCGGCCATCACAAGATAGGTCGTGCGAGATAGACTGTCGCATGCTGGCTGGCTGCGTGGCGTGAGTGGCCTTCCTGGACCGGCGGGCGGGGTGCGGGTGGGTCGTGGGAGGAAGGGGGTGGGACCCCCATAAGGCAGGGGGCCGATGGACCCCCGTATCTCGCTCGGGCCCCTTGTCGAGTTGCGCGTCGCTCGGGCCGACTCGGACACGCGCGGCCCGGCCCGTAGGAGGAAGCCCCATATATTGACCCCATCAGTGCTCCGTCATGCCCCACCGCGCCCGCCCCGCACCCCGCCACGCCTGCACTGCCACCATTTTTCCTGATTCTGCTGCGCCTCGCATGGAAAGACCGCCCCGCCGCCACCGGGCCGCGCTCCCCCTAGACATGGAGACAAAGTGGCGCGAAATGTGTCGCTCCATCCTTGTCCGGCTTCTCCCCTTCTGTATCGCACGCGTAAAACTACGTCTCGGCCGCGTCGCAGGACTCGTTGGGCCTTTCTCAGAAAGGTAAAGGTCAGGTATTCTTTTCAGCACCGTCGAGAACAGCAAGGCGCAGACGCGACTCGAACTGATTTGGTTTCGTTGCGTGAAATCAATATAGCTTTTCAACAAACTTTTTACTTCCCATTTAAATGAAGAAATAATCACTGTAATTTTCAATTAAGAATAAGAGAAGTAGTTTGATTTTATTTAGAAATAACAACTGTTTGTAAAATGGCGTAAATTAAAAGTGTTACATATTTCAAGATGCTCTTGTATGTCTCAAGAAAGATCAGTTCATTAACGAATAATTTGACTGAGTCCCCTTCCCCTTGCATTCTCCAAGAAGTAATAATGCTCACAGTTGTGAATCGCGGAAAATTGTTTATTTCTTGAAAATACGGACAAGTTTGTCCGTGACTCTGCACGAAATCAATGCATAAGCAGGGCACATGCCATATGCTATCGTCTCGTAAGTCGTGCTGATGCTACACACGAGTCCTGCGATTCTTCATGTGTTACTCCACACGCTTCGTTCCGTGGCGAATGTCGCGGTGAAGTGTTTCTTTACTGACGGTGCCAAGCAAGGCTTGCAGGTTTGCGGTGTGAAGCGAATGCTGAGTCTGACCTCAAACCGAATGGTGCCTTTGAGCTCGCGGCCCAACAGCTGGCGGGCGCAGCGGGCAGCTGCGGTCTGCTGCAGACCAAAACCACTGCGCCACCTTCAAACAACACTGAAAACCGGTTATGTCGCCAAAATATTGGCGTTCTAAAAAGAAGATCACTAACATATGACCTTCAAAGACGTCAATATTTGGTTTTCTGGGAAGAAGAACGACAACCAGTTTAAAGTGAACTCGTGCGTGTTGAAAAAGGATGTAAAGGGCACTCCCTACACGACGTTGTTGCACAGTAGCCCTGCGCAAGGCCTTGCACACGTTTTCCACTAGTCCATTTATTTTTTCTAGTCAAAACTCCTAGGAAAAGTACGTGTAGCAGGATAGCATGATGGGGGAGGAAATACACTTGGCACCATCAGGACCTCCCTTTTCTGACGGACCGTTCTCACTCCGTGAATATTTTAACTTGGATTATATTTTGACGCCCATTTCATTAGCAGCCTTACGCCCCTCTCTCTCCCTCTCTCTCGCCGCCTCCACTCCCTGGGGCCACGTTAGTGTATCTAGCTCTCGCATCTTGAGATGCGGATCCAAAGTCGCACCAGCGGTGCGCCCCTCGCCCCCCACCAGCACGTCCCACCCGCTCTGCCCGCCGCACCACGCTTTTGGCCGAGCTCGTCGTGGTGGTATCGGTCTGGCAGTCGGGTCGAGTCGAGCCAAAGTAAGTTGTCGGGCCACCTCGTGGTGAGAACGGAAACGCTGGGCGCCTAAATAGTAATTGACCGTCGTTTACCCCTGGTGAAACAGTCTTGCTTCGTCAGTTATTCAGAATTAGTTTGTTATTTTTGGAACATTACGCTGGAGACTCGACTGGAACATTATTTGGACATTTAATGGAGAATTAGACTAGTACTACTGTAAGTTCATAGAAGTTACGGCTGTGTCGTACCACGCGCCACTTATTAAATTTGTCACCAATTAAGACCTTAAAAGGTTCCGGTTGTTTTTCAAACAAGACTCAGCCATTTTTTCTGAGTGCACAACATTCCTTTCTTTTCTTGTGTTAAAATCGGTTTGCGCATGTTTGCCGCTGGTTTCCACGCAAAGGAAACTAAATTAATTGCGTCCGACAAACACCGCTACAAGACAAGCCCGCGGGGCGGTGCCGGCATACCAGCGTGATCTTACGCCGCGCGCTACAAATCTGCACCCCCATAGACCAGAGCTGCAGCTTCAGGGACACAATAGGCGCAGCTGTACCCAGCTGGCCCGGGCTCCGTCGGCGGCGGCGTCCCTAAGAAAGAGCACTCTATGAACAGGCGCGGCAGACAATGGTCCTCCCGGACCACCTTAGCGTTCTCATTTACCTTTTGGCGTGTGCCTCGCGGCGCTCGTGCCTGCGCCTCCCCAACTGCTGCCCGTCTCCCCCCTCCCCACCCCCTTCTTCCTCTGCCGCGCCCCGAAATCCTGTGGGAAATTAATTTGGCGAGATCACGAACGAGCACATGATATGCCGCCGTGCTTATCAGATTCAAGGGAGCCGTGCCGCCGACGGTGGGGATCCGCGGGCGAGGCTGACGACGGTGCGCTGAGGCCTAGAGTCCAAAAGGAGGGCATCGGAAAAACAAACAGCAGTGACTTTGATAAAGACGTTATAAGCTATAAGTTTTGTGTCTACTCTTCTCTTCCTGAAGTGAATTATTTAATGCACTCACTTTTGTGATTTTTGCCCTATGCAGTACGCACATCGGCATCGGCCAACACTGGTTTCTTAATCATTTTCTGTTAAAATCCCAGACGTTTTATTTTCTTAAACTGCGGGACACTGGGTGCCTTTGTTGTGGCAGCAACTCGTCATTGAAGAAGCCATAGCTTCTATAAAATTTTCTATAAAATGATCGTTTAATCATGGTAGTCACAAGTGCTTCTCTACTTCGCAGCAGCAGAGTGGGTCAAAGACCGGCAGAGCAGAGCCCCAGCCGGGCCGGCGAGTCGCATGGTCCGCTGAGAGGCAGGCCCTTCTAATTGGCCGAGGGCTGAGAGCAGCAGCCGCCGCAGCGAGACGCTTGTCGAGAAAAAGAGGGACCTTATTTGTGGAGATGAGACCCTAGGGAAACACCTCCAAAAGGAGTCTACACATTTTTTGTAGCGAAAACTGGATTGTGGAGATTCGGGCGCTGTTTGCACTGTTAAATTTCTGCAACGCAACGCTTTGCAGAACTTCGAAGTATATTTGGATCCTTTTGTTACTACGAAGCATTTACTTTGCAATAACAAACTGATGCTTTGCAATTGCGAAGCCATGTTTTAAGCGCGATTTCTTCGCAATTGCAAAGCATCGGTTTGTGATAGCAAAGTAAATGCTTCGTAGTTACAAAGGTTCCAAATACTTTGCAGCTCTGCAAAGAATTGCTTTTCAGGATTTTAACGGGGATGCGCCGCTCGTTTCACTGTTTGTCCACCGTCGAAAATTTAACTCATATTTTGAATAAATGAACTGCGTATTCGTAGGAAATAGTACGACGTAGGGACTGGTTCCATGTGCTATAGAAGGGCTTCCTGCATTGTCGTAAACGATCTCGCACATGGCTGTATTTGTGCGGAGCAGGAGGTTCCAATGTCACTCCCGCTGGGTGGGTATGACATGACACAGTCGTTTCCATCGCTCGCTGCCTTCACCAACCTTAGTGCCTCGTTCTGTATCCCCCCATCGCTCTCTCTCTCTCTCTTTCTGTCTCTCTCTCTCTCTCTCTCTCTCTCTCTCTCTCTCTCTCTTTCTGTCTCTCTCTTTCTTTCTCTCTCTTTCTCTCTTTCCTCTCCTCTCTCCCGCTCTCTCTCCCTCTCTCTCTTCCTCTCTCTCTTCCTCTCTCTCTTCCTCTCTTTCTCCCTCTCTCTCTCTTCTCTCTCTATCTCACTTATGTCTCCACCACGCGACGTCATGCACTGCGGCTCTTTGGCGGCCCTCGAGGCGCTATGCGGCTAGACGATATGAGGTAGCCCCATCCTCTCCTCATCCCCATCAACCCCCCCCCCCCCCCCCCCCCCCCCCCCCCCCCCCCCCCTCTCTCTCTCTCCGTCTCTCTACCTCTCTCTTTCTCCTTTCCCCTTCTGCTCTCCCGCCGAGCAGCGTACCGTGTGCCTCGAACAAGCCCGTTGTGGAACCTGGCCGGTCGTCTTTCTGATGCCGGCGTCGCTGACGCTCTACAAGTTTTAAAAAGGTCGCGTGTCCCTCGACCCCGAGGGACCGGCTGGCGGAAGGGCCTGGAATAGATGAATAGACGACGGATAGATAGATAGTCTGTTCTCCTCCCACCGACCGCTCCCCGCACTCACCCCGGGTCGTATCATGTTTGGGATTTCAACTAGCAGGGGACAGGCCTCCTCTGCCCGTCCTTGGGGACAGCGCGGCCCCAACTGAGCCACGGGCCGCCTTGAGTTGCGGCGGTTTGGCGGGGGCGGGGGCCGCTCAAAGCTTGTAGTGCCGCGCTCGGCGGGGAGGACTCCCCTCGTCACCGCTACTTGGACCTAAACACTAGTTAGTGTTTGAAGTCTGTTGGGGGGCGCCGCCCCGCGCGTCCCCTTCGTCCTTCCCAGAGGCCTTGTTGGCTCGACTCGGTCACTTGGCAAGTCGTCATACAGTCAGCATATTGTCACAGAACCCCCCCC
>NW_026267197.1:284612-309615 GCF_000697945.3 Frankliniella occidentalis
CCCCCCCCCTCTCCTCTCCCTCTCCCATTCTACGTGTCTCTCACTCCTTGCTTTGAGCGTGGGCTGGACTGGACTGATGAGCTGCTGGATCCCATCCAGCCACACGCTGTGACTGCTTTGAGTGTGCCACCTGGCCCACCTTTCGATCAGGTCATGATGGACAATCATGGAACGCTGCCATTTTCCTTTGATTCCGGCTCCATTACCTTTGCAGTTATTTTGCCGAACATTCTGCAGTACGTCTTGCATTGTTTTCCTGGATTTGTGGGAGTACGTGTGTACTAACGCTAGATTGGTTTTAATAGCATTAGCAGGTCTTTTTAAAAAGGGCCCCTCTGCTGCAAATAAGCATTGGCTATAGCCTCATCAGACCCCATTTTTCCACTCCAGCACTCCGCACTTCTCCTTGTTTGCCCCGTTCTCTGGGGGCGACATCCCGCCGGCGGTTCGGTGTCCGTCCTGGCAGTGACCACACGGCTCCAAATTGCTCTCGTCTTTCAATTTGAATAAATGGGCGTCTCTTTTGTCTCTTTTAATCTAGACGGGGACAGCGGATTGCGTCCTTGGAATGAAACGTGGATATATACGTCTCTCTGTCTCTCTCCCTCTCTTTCTGTGTCGCAATCCTTCTACACTGGAGAGGGAGAGAGACGCTAGCTACTGGAGGAGAGACAAAGAAAGGCTGAGCGATGTTGTGGTTTTACAACAAAAGCGCGATGCTCCTGCTGGTGTGCACATGTGTGCGCGCGCCCCGAATATGAGTGGAACATGACTCACGCTCCGCATCGAGTTTGCGTTATTGTTCACAACAGTTGTTGCGCACCCTACGTAAGGAAGCGTCCTAGAAAGTGGTTAGTGTTGCTAGCTGGGTCTGCATGTACGGGCATTTGCATATGCAAACGCGGCCGTTGTGGTGGCGCGGGGACCTTACACAGCGTAGGCGGATTCAAATTCGAATTGAAAGCTCTCCCCCCCCCCCCGTCTACTCTCTTCATTCTCTCCCTTAACCCCTCTCTCTCTCTGCTGCTGCTGCTGCTTTTCGGGACTAACTTCCTTCTGGATCGTGAGTGGACGCCGCGCGCGCGAGCCCTGCAACGGCTCGTAGCCTAACGTGGCGAGGGGAAGGGGGTAGCAAAAGGGGAGAGCAAATCAATTTGGTCGAATTGAATTTCATGTGGGCGGAATGGCAAGCTGGCTGCCTGCTCCGTCTGCGCCGCCTGGTGTGGCGTGGCTGCCGTCGCTTTAACTCGGGCGGGCGGGCGGGAGCGCCTGTGATCCAGCGGGTAGGCCAGCCCGCTGTACCCTGGTGGTGGCCCGCTTGCCTACCCGGCGCTTCGCAGGGGCCCGGCTCGCCTTCAGCCTACACCATCCACGTCGTCATAGGTGATGTAATGTGATTTCCAAGTACGTGGCATACCGCATGACCATCTCGCTTTTGTAAGTAACATTTTTAAAAACAAGAAATCTCGCGCACAGCCCTGTAGTGGCAGCGGCTTTTAGACGTAATTTTTCGAGAATCTAAGATCTAAGTGTCGTGTGCACAGAAACGCGTAAAAGTAAAGTATTTTGCGCCTTTTTTTGTTCTTCTTCGCTAAAGTCTCGCGCCTCAATTACCCCTTTCCCACTCTGCTCCCCTCTACCCTCGTCGTCGCGGGGATAAATGACCGGCACGCCACCTGCCTGTTGTGAGATGAGGGCTGCGCAATGCCTCAATTCATCACGGGCGCCGGTATCTCTCAGCGTGCGACTCCAGGACGCCGCGCCGCCTTCCCCGCCGCCTCCTCTCCGCTTCCTCTCCGCCTTTTCCTCCTCCTCGCCGCTTCCTCCCCTTTGCCTCCTCCTCCTCTCCGCCCCCTCCTCTCCTACTCCTCCCTCTGGCCGCGCTGCCCACCGCCTCCTCTCCGCCTCCAATAACCACCCCGCCTTCGTCTTGGGGTGGCCTGTTGAGGCCTCTCCTCCCGCGGTTCACGCGGGGCAGCAGCCCGTTCTGCGTCCCACTATCACATAAGATACACTGTTAAAAATAACTGTCACCTGACGACATACTGCGGGATTGACACCCCTGTTATGTGACAGAAATGTTGTTTTCATTTGAACACTCTCGAAACTTGTGATATTCGGCCCATGTTGGCCCACAACAAAAACTACTACGTATTACTTTGCTGTACATTTACAAGAAACGAGAAGTTAATTTTGTTAGCAGCACATTCCGTTCCAATACAGGAGACTCGTATTATTACAACTTTTTTTTTTACAGGAGCAAAACAAAGTAACTGCTTTTGGTCGGAAACTTTGTTTCCGAGATTTTCATGAACGTTGCTTTTTTACAGTAACGCCTGTAAAAATACAGTATGTGCTGCTAACAAAACTAATCACATTTTCGCTGTAAATTTACAGCAATTTTTTTAACAGTGTAGGGGACGGCCTGGCGCGACGCATGTGCACCCGGCACATCTCTGTGGGTCGTCTTCTCGGCACTACGTACACTAAAAGGGACACAACTGTAAACTCGTGTAAACTCTGACCAACTTATTTAATTTTGTAGTCGCAGCTGTGCTACGCGGACTCATTCCATTTTTGTCAATCCCCCTGGTTCCTTCCTGGTTGTACAATGAACATACGCTTATTTAGTGTAAGAAATGGAGGGAGGACGCTTTATACAAACCCGGGGTAAGAGGATTCTCGCTCGTGGGCGAGCAGTTATTCTGACATCTTTGAATGTAAGTTACTCATGGACGACATTATGACCCAAATAGAGTAGTGAAATTAAAGGCCCTCGTTTATCTGAGTGCGGTCGAGAAAAATTGCTGTGACTCATTCCGAGCAGCACGAGAAAGAAGCGTTCCGCATCCGTCCCTCACTGAAAAGCGCTGTCCCTGTCCGTCCAGCCCTCAGCCCAGCCAGCCCAGCCACATTCTTTACCAGGCAAGAACGAGCTGTTCTAAATTGTCTATTACCAAACATACTGTAGATTTACGATAACACTTTCCACAGTGCTACGCCCTTACGTTTATGTGGCACGCATGAAACTGTCAGGGACGTCGCTAATCCCGAGTGGGATGGTGTGGTCTGTGCTTTCCTGTGTGTGTTTGTGTGTGTGTGTGTGTGTGTGTGTGTGTGTGTGTGTGTTTGTGTGTGTGAGTTTGTTTGCGGCCGTTCACCCGCAGGCGCCAACTCAACCGCTGCCGCTTCCGATGGGAAGTGAAAAGTTGCTTGAACCAACTTGGGGACAGTGTGCATACCGTACCCAGAGGACTCTCCCAAGGAACCGCGGGGGCGCGGGATAGAGAGAGAAGGGGTGTGGCGGGGGAGCAGACGAAAGGGAGAGAGACAGAGAGAGAGAGAGAGCTGCGGCCGTTCGTCCGTGGTGGAATTTAATTAAGACACCTGAAACAGTTGAGGTTGTTTGGAAGCCGCTTTTGCCTCAGCCCGGCGCGTCCTCGCCTCACCCCGCACCTCATCCTTGTGGGGACCTTAACGGTCTGATGGATGCGCACATGTCACACCGCTCCTCTCTCACTCACTCTCACTGCTCCCTCTCTCTCGATTGAAAACCTCACCCTACGGAAGCACGCGTGAAATATAGTGAAAAAGGTATCAAGTTCGCACGAGGTACTTTTTCTTTTCTTCTTTTCTTTTGCTCTGACCGAATTGCGTTTTGTACATGACGTCTCAATGCCTCCAACAAGGTGCGGGTAGCAGAGCGTTGTTGAACGCGTCCCTCACCGCCCCGCCACGCCCCGCCACGCCCCGCCACGCTCCGCCACGCTCCGCCACGCCCGTGGGCTGCCACGCCACAATATTAAGTAGCGTGGCGCGCTGTCATAAATCCAGTACGAGACAATAAGCCCCGCTCTAATTTATGCATCACATGTTTACAGGGTGGCGTGGCGTTGCCCAAGCAGAGAGAAGGAGCGAGAGAGGGAGAGTGAGAGAGAAAGCTCGTCTCACGTGCTCTTGCATTGCTCCGCTCTCTTGCTGCTGCCCGTATTCTCTCCCTCGCTTTCGATTTCTTGAAATCTGCTGTTCCATTTACCAAAAGATTAAGGGGATATACATGTGAAATTTAAGGGTTAGTAAGGATCGTCGCACTACCTAAAAACTACACGCCGCATCGATTTTAGAAAAGGTGTATTAAGAGCAAAGATGGATGTTGGCGTTGGTACGCATACCCTCCAGGAACATTCCGATCTTCGCCATCAACTGGAACGATGCAGTCCCTTTCGGTATGCAAGATTGTAGCGCAACGGATGTCTGCGACGGTCAAAAATAATGCTAGTTACTCAAGATGCCGCTAGTGGTTGACCTGTTTTTGTTTTTTTTTGTTTTTGCAAATGTCGAAATAGGGGTACTCGAAAAAAAATCTCAACGCACGAAAATGGACAAACATTTTTTTTAATTTTTCGTATTTCTGCTATGTGATTTTTTTCTCAGTTTTCCCGTCTCGAAATTTGCATTTGCAAAAACCCCAGATTAAACCACCAGCGGCATCTTTTTAGGGTTAAAGCAGCAATTATTTTGTCAGTCGCAGACCAATTCGTTGCAGCACAATCGTTCACACCGAAAAGGACTGCATCGTCCAGCTGGAAGAGAAGACAGGCATGTTCCTGGAAAGTGCGCGCACCAGCGCCAACGGCAAAATTAGCGTCCATCTAGGCTCTCAATACACATTTAAAAAAAAATCGACGCAGCGTGTAGTTTTTAGGAAGTGACGATTCTTGCAAACCCTTTAATTCACATGTCTGCCCCGTTAAAACTGAAACTTCAAAACATAAACATACGACAGTCGCAATAAAGCGACGGTATCATGGTCGGTCACACACATACACACACACACACACACACACACACACACACACGTGCACTGCGCTGCAGGATTCGCTGGCCCGGAAGTAGCGTGGCGCACGTGGCTTCCACGGGAAGATTGTGTTGTGTAAATTGATTGATGACCCTGTCGTATTCGTTCTGAGCGCCTACGCCCTGATGTGTGTGTATGTGTGCGTGTGCTCATGTGTGTGTACGAGTGTGTATCAGTGTGCAAGAGCGCGCGCGTGTGTTTGTGAAGCTGCCTCGGGTCATTAGAGCCCAATAAAGAGGATGGCCGCGATAGCGGCGGAGGAGGCGGGCTGGTATCAGTATCCGAGTGCAGTTCCATGGCGCGCGCCCACCTCCGACACCCTTACGACCTCGCCCACCACCGCCGTCGCCTCTCCTTCCGCGCTTTTGATGATAGAAAGCCCCCCTTGACCCGCTTCTTCTCTATGGAGCGCCACACACACACACACACACACACACATACACACACTACGTTTAACGTCTGCCGCTTGTCCGCTCGCGCCGTTGTGGTTCTGGGGCGGCGTGCAGTTTGATGAGCATCGCCCATCCCGCGGCTCTTTATCGAGCTCTCTTTACTTTATGGTCCACGCGGAACGCGGAGCGGCGCAGCTGCGCACTGCGGCGGTCGCGCTCAGTCGCGAAAAATAAATTTCGAGTGACAGTGACAGCAATTGTTAGTTTAATTGCGTCATTATCAAGTACATTAAAGAAATCCGCCTGAAACAAAACAATAATTCACAGTTAATGTAACAAACTACAGTCGCAGAACACCATCTTGGAACAGAGGCTCCATCGGGCAGTGTAATCCCAACCACGTCCTTATAGTGCCGTCTTGCCCCCTTTTTGCGCCTGCTCGGCCCCCACTACCCACTTCCTCTTAATCCTAATGGTATGAGTCATTCGGTTAGTGGATCATGTCGTATGATTGTCTGTATTATGTGCGGGCGGACTAGCGGCTGGCAGCGCTCGGCTAAGGCTGCCAACTGTGAGAGCGTCTGGTTGGTGGGCGGCTGCCGAGGGGTCTACAGCTCGCCTCAGCCGTGTACTTTTGAGTATAGATTATAAGGATTATAGCGTGATTATGAGATTATAAGGATGATTATAAGATTATAAGAATGATTATAAGATTATAACATTATAAGAATGATTATAAGATTATAAGAATGATTATAGGATTATAGAAATATTCTAGATCGATTATTACGATTAGAATGACTAAAAGATGTACTAAAGGAAGGGGGGCTCCTGCCGCGTAGGCAACCCAATCGCCTCCGCTGTGTGGTGGCGAGCTGGCGAGCTGGTGAGGCAGGCCAGGCAACCTCCATCGTGTCCCCTGCCCCCCCCCCCCCACCCCACACACACACACTTTTACCCTCCACGACGAGCGACAACTGTGGCTAGCTGTGGCAGCGGGTGATGAAGAAAATTGAACTTCTATTTCAAATCAAAACATAAGATGAATTACCTACAAGTGCCAGGTTCAGTAGACCAAAAAAATTTCCAGCTTGTTGTACTGTGTCTTGTTCCATTACATGCCTTATTCCTTAAACCTGTTATGCTTTTGCTCTAACCAAATATTTAGATTGGATGGAATATTTCTTATTAATATGACTTTATGTGTTTCATTCTAGATTATTTCAGCCATAGAGTCAAGCCATGCCAGGGCAGCTTTTAATACTTGAAGTACACCCGGAGCTAGTAATTGTCATGAAAGTACTTGCTCTCATCAAAAGGGATATAACAATCTGGAGCATGGTTTTATAAAATCTCAGAACAGTGTTACTGGTAAGTTGCCCTCATAAATCGAGCTATTTATTTATATCAGGTACGTCAAAACATTTGGCTTCACATTACATACAATGAATATACAAATTTGCACAATAAAATTCAATAAAACTTTGAAATTTTATAATCTTACATTTGTTAAAAGATAATTGATTATTTTATATACAATGAGTATACAACTTTGCAAAATAAAATATAATTAAAGGCAAGAGTGCCGGGCCATCTGCTGCTTAGGATCGACCAAGAACTCCTGATAATCTATTAATATCAGGTACGTCAAAACATTTGGATTCACATTACATACAATGAATATACAAATTTGCACAATAAAATTCAATAAAACTTTGAAATCCTTTACATTTGTTAAAATATAATTGATTACAGTATATACAATAAAAATACTACTTTGCAAAATGAAATCAAATAAAATATAGTTAGAAGATGATCACAATTATACAAATCATGCATTCTGACAATCAGTTTCTAAATTTCATAATATCTTGAAGAGAGCAAGTAAGCCTTAATGACATTTCTTCCCATGCAGGCCTTGGTATAGTGCATATGTAATTTGCCAGGTTATAGTAACCCTGTACGTCCATGGCAACACTTTTCAGTACAAGAGTTTGGCCCACCTCTTTAGGATTGAACCAGGAACACAAAACTCCAAGTTCCTTTTTGTTTCCTGTAACTGAGGCAGTCATGCCTTTATATTCCTGGTTCTTCCATGTTGTCCCAACCATAAATCTGAAGGCTAAAATCCTCCCTATTATTACTGTGTCTTCCTCTGAAATAAAAGCACACCACTCTGCCACTGATACCATTTCTTCTGGTTTTGGTGCTACCAGCTTAGAGCTTTTATTTGCGGGGAGCTTTGATTTTGATGTCACCTCTGCTCTCACTCGCATCAAACGGTCATTGCTCAGAGTGGTGTGCCCATTGCTCAAGAGCCAGCAATACGTACTTTTCTTGATAATGCAATGACCCCCATCTGAGTTGTTTACTTTCACAAAAGAACTAGAGGGACTCAACTGAGCATTATTAAAAGTCTTCAAACATCCTGCACTGATTGTTGTTAAGTCGTCAAAGACATCCGAAGAAATATCAGAATCAAACTCCTCCATTGCTTGAGAAGCACGATTGCTATCCTCTAAAATCTCTTCTTCATTTCCCGTAATTGCAACCTCATCACAATCATCTTCATCATCATCCTCACCCGCTGGATTATGACCATCTAAATTTGAAATTATTAAAATGCCAAGTGGAGGAATGACTTTCAAGGGTTTTGTGATTAAATTCAATTTCAGTGCAAGCTCATTTGCTTTCTTCAGAGATTTTTGCACAGCAAAATTGATTTCTTCATTAGTTGGAATATCAGAGATCTCACACTGAGATTTCTCAATGGCTTCAAATGCACGCATTTGTCTTGGAAATTTATACCTGCCTTTGAGCTTGAAGGTAGCATTTGTCAAGTACTCAATTCTTCGTATCTTGTGTAACATTTCCAAAATTGAAAAGTTTATGACTGTCGAGAAAGTGGAAGTAAGAGAGCGAGCACTGCGAAAAAAACTTTCACATGGCTGGCTACTACATAGCCACGGTTTGAACAGGTGAGGGTCTTCGTCTCTGTACATCACAGCACCTTGTATAAGTGCATGTGCATTGAGCTCCATACAATAATATGAGTTAGAAGAGATAAAATTGTGACCTAATGAGTATTCTGCTTGATTCAACAGCCACTGCCTCCAGATTCGCACAAAGATTACCCACTTCCACATAATTTCAATTCTCTCCAGCGGAGCGAGACTTGGATCAGCACAAGAGTGAAAGGTTTCTCTCATCATCTTGAGGAATGTTGATGTACCTTCACTTTCAACAATTTTTCTGTCCAATAAATCTGTTACCTTCTCTGAACATATCTTGTTTGCTGTTCTAAAATTCATTTTATCTTTACTGTCAAGGTGAGAATTCATAAGCTCATGCTCCTCCTTTGGCACAGTTTTAATGAGCTCAACAAGGTGCCCTGTGGCAACTAATCTATTCGGGCCAAGAGCCAAAATCACAGAAGGTTTTAAAAGCCTGCTCTTCAACTTCACCAAAAGATGAACAAAGTCCTGGAAACATACTGTTGAAGTCACAAGGTTGGCTTGGAACCACTTCCAAGGTGTTACTGGATTTCTCACAAATGTCTTGCATCTCATGGCTTGCATTAGACGGGTATCCCCATCTGATGCAAAACCAATAATTTTTATACCTTCACTAGCAGCCATAGATGTGATTTTTGACCATCTCTTCAGTACTTCTGAGCCTCTAAATTTGTTGTCTGTCCCAAAAATAGACAGACAAAAGGGTGGCAGTCCAGACATGGGTTGGGCCATGATCACATAGGCAGAGTTACTCATTTCATATTTAGAAAAGTATGAGGCAATGACATCAGCAGATGTAGCAGGAAAGCTGGAAACCATAGGGCACCCGTCAAAATCTAGCTTAGGAGTGCAACCAACAATTTGATTTGGACCAGGATGGTACAGAACGCGCTGAGTCACTCTTGTTGCATCTTCACTTAAAAAGACTTGCAGTGGCGCATTGTGGAACTCCAAGTAATGACGTAATTCCTTCATTCGTATCTTCCCTTCTTCAATGACTTCTGTTGAGTACAATACTTGTCGAGCTAATGATGGTGAAGGTAGAGGAAGATTAGAAGCAAAAAATTCATACAACTGAAGTCCACCCAGCAAGTATGCCATGGTTCCCAACTCCTTGAGAAACTCTGGGTATCTCTTTCCCGGTCCATCTCTGTTGCAGTTGGCAGCAGCACAGTCATAAAGGTCCTTGAGAAGACCTTTCAAGAAAGTTGGCTCAGCTTCTTTTTCACGATTAGAATTCATAGCAGAAAGTAAGTTTTTTTTTAATTCCCTATTTTCTGCTAAAATTATTTCCATCTTGTTGAGAATAGGAAAAATGCTTGTTATCTTTCCACAAGATTCAGATATTCGGCCTATTGCTCTTTTTCTCCTCTCAGATCTTGATTGTGCGAAAAGTGACCACTGTTGACTCCGTGTTTTGAGGAGAAACTGGATCACTTCTGTTTCTCCTCGCTCAGAAAATCCCCTCCATTCTCTACCTCCTCAACACCTTCTTCATCACTGGAATTGATGATTTGACATATTCTACGCCCTTTGCGAGTTGTACGGGTGCTTCTTGGTGTCTTACAGGCACCTCCCGAAAAAAAACTTTTCACGGTTGGTTGGTTATCTGACTCAGCGTGCTTTTTCAAATGCCTATAAAAGTTGGAAACTGCCCAATTTTTATGTTTGTTCATGGATATGTGTCCTGTGTGATTGCAGTCTGTTGCAGGACACGCAACCTCTGACACATACGAGCCAAATCCATTTTCAACAACTACAACTTTGACAGTAAAATTAGTATCCAAGGGTATCAACTCTGGGACATTTGCACATACCCATTTATTTATATTGGCTTCTAATTGAGTCCTTAATTGCAGTGTCTTCTCTGTTTTGGAGTTATTGATGTCTTCTACTGATATAGCATTCCCTGATGATAGGAGCTGGGAACTCACTCTGGCCACTTTGCTTCTATTCGAAGAGTCCTATGTAACAAGAGAAATGCTTTATGTACAATGGAACAAAATGGTTCTTCAAAAGGGTACAGTTGTATATATTTACCTCAGATTCATCAGCACGCCTCTTGAGCAATGATTTTGTCAACCTCTGGCATTCAACAACTATCTGTTGCAACATTTTTTCTTGGCCGGGCATAAAATCAAATTCTTCAGGATGATCTTTGTAAAAATCGTACAGTAAATCCTTTTTATCTTTAGAGACCAGATGGCTTGACTTCCTCATAATCTTTAAAATTACAAGTTTATCATCCTTTGTCAGTTGTGATAAGAGAACTAAACTCGCATATTTTGTCGTGACTAAAATCTCCTTTAGAGCACTATCAATTTTAGTCCCACACCTTTCTTCAATGGCATCCCATAGAGCATCACCAGAGATCTGGAACAAACAACAATAATGTTAGCAAGCAGCACTGATTCATAAAACCCACTATAGGTTGTTCAAGCTAGAACAAAATGAAAATTATTTGTGCTACATTCTACTATCATACAACTTCTACTATGCTAATTAACTAATAACGAAAAACTTGTATCTTTCTTTCTCCCCAAATTTTTATATTGGTCCCTACTTTGTTATTCAGGGGGGTACAAGCATTGACGTTACCAACATATTTTGAGGGGTAGGATAAACATTTCGTTCCATGCAATGAAATTAGCACAAATAAGTTACAACATACTATTGTACTTGATGGTCGACAACTTACATCAATACACGGCATGTTTGCTGTACTGGATGGATGGACTGTACTCGAGACTGAACTATTGATTTGCTTCTGACCTGTTATAATAATTGAACATTTGATCAGACAAAATTGTGTACTATGGTGAAAAGTGACTGTCTTGGTGACTTACAAATTACATTATTGAAGATTTTTAAGATAAAAATAATAGTACTAATGAGGCTGAAATAGGTGGATTTCCAAGTATGACAACAGGTTTGGCTCACCTCACTAATGTTGTACACACGACTGCACAGCTGACCCTACTGACCGACGGTGGCGCGCACGAGCAACAAAGGTTCGAGGGACGAGGCGACGAGGCGACGAGCCGCTCAGCGACGACGGCGTGGTGGTGAACGGAAGAGGCTGGCTGCTGGCTTGGCCCTTCCCTCCCTTCCCCTCCCCCTGCAGAGTGTCGATGTCGAACCTACCTCGCCCCGCGGGAGGAATACGCATCCCTGCTCCAAATTTCAAATCAACGACGTCGAAAAGTTGTGACGTTGAATTGGAACCAGCCCTTTAGGAAGAGGAGGGAACACCACTTTCCGCGCGTGTCCCAGTACGGCCGCCGTGCGCGCAGGAAGGGAAAGGGAAGGGGGGGGGGGTGGTACTTCCCATCGCTCCCAGCTCCCCAGATAGTTCTCTTTCTTCATTTACTAGTGATACTTTGACTTTGTGAAGTTATTTCATACAAAAATGTCACTGATTATACAAAAGATTATAAGAAATTATAAGATTATAGAATGATTATAGATTATAGATAAAGATTATAAAAGATTATGGATTATAGACGTGATTATAAGTGATTATAGGGTCGTGTACTTTTGATTATACGAGCTGTAGACCCCTCGGCGGCTGCTCACAAGACAGTGGGGCACGAAAGGGCGGAAGGGTGGGCGGACTAACGGACAGGACGTGTGAACTGATATTTCACTCTCTTCCTATTACTGATTTTTTCCACCCCTTGTCAGTATTTCTGCTGCGTAAAAACCTTCATGAGCTACTGACAAATATCAGCACAGGTCTGAGATTGTTTCTTCCTCTTGTATTTCACACTTCTCTTTTCGTGCTTATCCTTTTCTGTGGTTACGTATCATTTTTGTACGGATGAAGTGTGTATGAAGAGTCGAGTGCGCGATCGATGAGGCTCGCGTCTGGCGTTCCGCTGATAATGCCGAGCAGAGCGTGTCAGGCCACACATCCGTGGGTGACTCACACGTGCGGCCACACGTGCCCACCCCACGGTGTTATTTGTAATAAAATAGCCCCCCTAAATTCAGGTCTGACTGTCCCGGTGGTTACATATTGTACGTGGCGGAGTAGTCATTATTTAGCAGCAGGCCGCACACGGCCGCTGCCGCACACTCCTCCCCCCCCTTCCCAGCGTACACCACCATTCCAATTTCGAACCGCATCGCACCGATCTAAAAACATCAGTCTCTTTGAACTACAAAAACAAGGCAACAAGTTTTTTTGCAGCAGGATTACTCTCTAATTTGTTTCTTATTCTGTATATCGTTGTAAGTAGCTCACTGATAAAAGAAAAAAAAATTAACTGGTAGAAAGAAATTATTTCTTAAACTGATGAAAACGGCTTATATAGGTTTTTTACGCAGCAGGAATGCAGGAATACTGACAAAGGATGCAAAAATCAGTAACAGGATAAGAGTGAAGACATTCTGAGAACGACGCGAATATCATTCCGCGCTACAAGACGCCAAGGTTTTGCGTTCTGAGAAGAACGCCAACCAGTTTACAGTGAACTGCGCAATACTTGTGTGACTCCGGCTCCGCGCACGTGCCCTTCCATATACGACCTGTGACCGTAGTGACGCTCTTCGTGATACTTTCCCCATCATATAGCGGCACGTTATTGTTTTCATAATGTATCACTCCTTTTTCTCCCGCCACGTCACAATATAAGGCCTGTGTTGCCGCTGCCGCCACCGACGACGACAACGACGACGACGACGAGAAAAAAAATGAAAGGGACGAAGTATTATTTCTCTTCTCGCTCCTGTTTTTGTTCCGTTTTGCTTCCCTTCTCTTCTTCCCCACAACCCTTTCTCTCCTGCGCGCCGTGCAGCAGCAGCAGTGAGCCGCGGCCGCGACCACCGCAGCCGTGAGTGACATCCGCGTGGCGTTGTGCTCGGCAGAGCGAAGTAGTGGGATTCTCCCGCGCCTCTCGCCCCCTTCTCTCTACCACAGGCGCAGGCTAACTTAGATCACCTCCTCGCGATCTCTTTCTCTGCCTGTCTCTCTCACTCTCTTCATCCCTCTAGCCTCTCCCCGTATCTCCTCTTTTCACTGTCTCGTCTCGTCCCTACCTCTCGCTTTCGCCCTCCTTTGCTCGGGCTTATTCACCTGTTCCTTTCTGGGAAAGGTGGATGATCCTCTTCAAACAATGCAAGATAATAGTTGGAACGTCTTGAAAATGTTGTGTGATACGGCGTAGAGTAGACTCGTATGATTGCTACTTTCTTTCCTCGTAGTTCCATCGCCCCTTTCTTCCCCTCTGTTCCTCTTGACATTTCTCGATTTGTCACTATTTTCAATTCTTCCGTATTGTGATGCCTGCCCTGGGGCCTTTCCAGCCCTCCCTCCTTTCCACTCACCCCATCTCTCTCTCTCCACCCCCCTCTCCCCCTCACCTCTATGCCCCTCACTTCTCTTCTCTCGTCCCTCCCTCCATCTCTTTCTCTCGTCCCGGGGGTCCTCTCGTTGTCCTCGGAGGCCGGTCTATCGTTTGCAAGTCGAGCTGCTTTTATTTCGCCCAGGAGCTTCACGGGCCGGCGGCCACGCTTCTTTAAATTAAAACAAGGAGAAAAGGAGGAGGAAAACTGAAACCAGTGTGCTGCGCTTTGCCCACTTTAGCCAGCGAAGTCGCAGTCCTGTTCATATAGGGAGAGCTAACTGAGTCTGTGAAAGCTTCGCGTCTAGTTAAACAATGCGAAACAATAGGACTGCCCAGACCAGCCCCTATTTACATTGTCGACTAAGAGATTTCTTCTTCCTCGTGAAAAAGGCCCTGGCTGTTTTAGGGGAGAAAAGATTGAAGCTGGTCATGTTACTCCAAAATCTGTGCCAATGTGTGTGTACAAAATTTTGCCAGCTGTAAGTGGAATACGTTTGTTACTTATAGGTGTGGAATCTAACAGTTCTACTGTTGCTGCTGTGGACCTAAAATGTTAGTCTCTTACTGTTGCAGAACTTGTTATTTTCAGAAGACACACGAGTGTTAAATACTGTAAATGTTGCGAGGCGAATTGCAATTCCCCACAAATGTTCAGCATTATTGGCACGTCGTTCGACAAGTTTATAACTATGCAGTTGAAACTATCGAAACTGTTTGTACTACAGATGTCCACATACAGTCTGGCTCAGCTTATCCATTTCTTTTCCTTTTAATTATACCAGTTAGAAAATTTTCTTCGGCAACATTTTTACGTTTCCACTTCACACGGCACCGGCACGGGAGGCTTTAAGCTCACACTGCGGGATAATACACCAATAAAACCTTCAACTAAATTTTCCAAAGCGCATCAATGCCCACGTAGGCGGGTTCACCAGCAGTAGAGTCGTCACTCTGTGTATTCAGGGAGGCTCTGCAACGCGTTCGGTCGGTCGCTGATGACGATGAATACTCGATAAATATGCGCAAACGTGTACTTTTGTGTTATTCTGACGGACGCCAGCAGCACCCCGCGGCTTTTATTAGCGCCGATATGAATTATGCAGCGATTTGTTGAGGTCGGTGGCGGTGCGCTTGTCGAAGGTGGAGAGGAGTGAGATGGGGGAGGAGGGGGGTGAATTTCATTCATCATGAGCGGTAGAAGCCCATCACGGCACACGAGTTCCGTTTATTCGGAAAGGGAGGGGGGAGGATCTCATTGTGGTTGGCTTATTTCTCTTGTGTCGTTCTAAACTCAAGGGGGGGGGGTATAAATTGGTTTCGGTCGCCATGTGAGCTGCACGTGTGTGAATTTTAGTGTTACAAAAAACAAAAGGTTTCACTTTTGCAAAAAAAAAAGGGAAGAAAAATTGTTGAGGAGGGTGTCGACGGATTTACGCTGTCTCTCCGTGCTCTGCTATGTTCGTGTTTGACTGAGGCTGAGTACTGGGGCAGACTGTGCACGCTGCCGATGCAGGTTCGCAGGTTCGGGAGAGTCTTCAGATAATGACAGGAGTTTGGTGCGGTGCTCATGCGCAGTTTGTCCCTCGGTTTGTCTCTCCATACGCTGCGCCTACCCTATAACGTCCTCCACGACCGCATAGCACGGTGTACACTCATCGAACTCATTGCTATATTCCGGTTTCTGGCAAAGATCGAGATAGTGCAGACGAGAGACGTAAAGCCACTACGTTCGTGACAAACCGACGGATAAACAGGCAGACGCCTCGGCAGACGCACAAAACAGTGGGAAAATAATAACACGTTTAATTTGAAAGTCGTGGTGGGAGATCCAAAATTAAAAAGTTCAACTTGCCCAACACGATCTCCTTCTCGTGATTCTCGTGATTTTTTTAGCAACGGCAGTAAGGCCGCTCCGTTCCTGTGTGTGTACTTTTGAACCCCTCTTTTTGGGCAAAACAGCGACACGCTTGTCAGCCTTGCCTGCCATTCCCGCCCGCTCCGCCCTGTGCGTCTGGCGTGATCGGACCTGTTGGTAAATCCTAAGATAAGTAAGACATACATTTAATGTAACTATGTACTTTATTTCCAATATCGGACGACATTATTATCATTAGGACATGGATGGGCACTTTGACGACCTTACCTATTTAAACCGAAGTGTGTTGGTAAAAGGACTAGCACTAGTCGATTAAAGTTTAAAAACACCAGGTCACATGGATAAGCACTTTGAGTACGTGCTTACCTATTAAAACCGAGGTGAGGTAGGTAAGGGACTAGCACTAGTCGATTAAAGTTTAAGAACACCAGGTCGAGTTGTACTTTTGCCTACCCCTGTCCAGCCCCATCCCGTACCTCTCCTCCTTTCCTTCACGGTCCGTCGGCTCGTAGATCGTCCGAAAGAGTCCGGGTGGGTGTGATGGGAAGAAGGCTAGAAGGGAAAGGGGGGGGGGGGGCGGGGGGGCGGTGAGGCTTTGTTTCGCTGAACTTACTAGGCGCGATAAAAGTTTTATTCGACTTCCCTTCACATTCTGTTAATTGGCCCTACGCGGCGCAGTATCCTCAATTCGGGGCGCCGGCGTTTCCTTCTCGTGTCCCTTAGAGCCGAGAGGGGCGACGCGCATTGCTTGCGCGCAACACTGTAATTGGAAGTAAGCGAATCAACTCGAAATAACTCAGAAATCGGAATCGAAATTGCTCCCCTCTCGCCTTGCACTCCGAGAGAGGTGTGGGATTAACATTTGCGGGCTGGCTCGCTTGCTCCCACCCACTCCAGCGCAACCACCTCAGTCTGCGCCGGTAACTCAGGGCGGCGGTGGCGAGGGGCGGCAGGGGATCGCGGGGGGTGGCTGCCGTGCCTGAATCCCCCGTTCCCGAAAGCAATGTTTTCAAATGAGCCCTCCCGAAGGGGGTCCACCCAAGTCACCCCCCCCCCCTTCCCCTCCCCTCTCATCCCTCGGAGAAGCAGAGGGCTTCGGGCGGACTGCGTAGTCCAATCGTACCATTCGGGCCACTTAGGCCTGCGTCCCGATTGGTTAAATGCGGGGCCATTCCAGAAGGTAGACCTATCAGATCCCCGTGTCGTCCCGGTAAATCCCTGCGCCGCCGTCTCGAAGTGGCGGCGGCGGCGGCCCGTGAGCCATAAAGGGGTCTGAGGGATCGCACTCCGTACATTACAGACACGGATCCGAAATTCACATAAACTCCCCCGCGATTGAATGCTTCGTCCCCCGTAGCTTTGAGAGACGCGCCATACTACCTGGTTGAACTCTATTCACGTTAGTGTAAAGAAAATGGGAACATTTACGGCTAACGGTAAGGGGCACGGGAGGGGATTTGTGAGTCTCAGAGAAGGGTGCGGCGCGGTGGTGGAGGAGGAAGGGACGGCGAGAAATTTCTGGTCGAGACAAGTACGTTAAGGCGCCGCCCCTCGCCGCGCCCCCGCCCCCCAGTGGGGCCCCCGCTGGGGCCTCGACCGGGGCGGAAGGGTAATCCACAAAGTACCTCACGTTCCTGAGGTGGGAATGGGTTGGGGGCGGCCGCTCGCCGCTTCGCCCTGCGAGGCCTGGCGCGCCTGGCGCTGGCGAGGCGAGCTGCGGCTGGCGGGACGGCCGGGCTGCTCGTAGCCCCGCAGGCCGGCCGTCTGGGCTGGTGGCTGGCTATACCCTGCCCGGGGCTGATGTTGAATGGGTGACCCAGCCTACAGCCAAGCCGGGGTTCGAGGAAAGGGCGTCCATAGCAGTCAGCCAACCACTGTCCCCTTTGGTGTCTTTTGTGTATATGCTTGCTTTGCTGTGTAACCTGCTCTAAATTAATTTTGACTATAAAAGAACCGTTGCGTTGCGTAATTAAATGATAAGGAAGCGGAAGGGTGTCGGCGCCAATTAAATGATAACAGCAGCCGAGCGGGCGGGAATCGTCTTGCCACTAATCTGCCTCTGCCCTGCTTCAGTAGCCGGGGGGGTCCGTGATCTTTCACAGCGGCCTGGGGTGGTTGGGTCAGGTATTAAGTCTATTTTACAGGGAAGGGGGGATGGATGAAATCTTGCTAAGTCTGGGTCAGCAGAGGAGAGGAGGTACACGGTAAAAACAATGTCTCATTTTTTCAGGAAAAAGTGAAAACTTTGAGGAACTCCCTTGGTTTGTGGAAAGCTCCTCAGATTTCGAGGATATCTCCTCAAAAAATGTGTCACTCTTCATTATTTTTTTGAGGAGGTTTCTCAAAATCTGAGGCGAGATTTGAAGAGTTCTCCTCAAATCTGGGAGATCCTCACAGTTTTCCCTCTCTCCTCAAAAAATGAGACGTTGTTTTTACGGTGTACGATGTCTGCTCTGGCGGCTATATTCGCTCTTAGGCGCAGGCTTTACTTTTATTTTAATAGAAAAAGACCAAAGACCTCTTCATATTACAAGAGCTTCTTTATTAAGGGACCCGGTATCTCCAACAAATATCACCATCAATGCGATCAGATCGCAGAACAGAGAGCAGAACTGTGTAAGAAGCACACAATAAGGTTTGACTTAACAATGCCATGGAATGGTTGCAGTCATGTAGCTTTGTGTCTTTATGCATCGTTCGAAAGGTAATATCACTCAGTCACTTAGGTTAATGAACGTCAAGCGTGAAAGTCCACTGTCTACAGCATTTGGCTGAGGTTTTCCTCTCCAGGAACTCGGCGCTGAAAGCGAACGTGGGCCTCGACCTTCGACCTCCCCAATTACTGTTGGTGTGATTAAAGACGCTGTGTTTCGCAGGGCGGCGGCCCGCCCCATCCTCTCTCATCGAGTCACCCCCGCTACGACTGCTTTTGTTGTAAAACGTATTAAATTACCGGGCGGCGCCGACCGGACGGGGAAACAATCCATTTCGGGCAATGAGGCAAATTCCATTTGCAGCAGCAAGGCATCGAGCGCTCTCTATATCGGCCGAGGGGGCGGAGGGCGGAGCAGACGCGCGAGGCGGGCGCTCACTGCTGCTGTCGCCGCATTGGCCGCGGCTGCTGCTGCTGCTTCTCGATTCAAACTTGGAAGCCTCAAGTTTGCGCGCCAAGTGATTCAGAGTGACGATATACGTTTGGCGGCGCAGTCATCATCCGCGGCATCGTCAAGAGGGCCCCTCGCCGCGGGCTTCGCTCGCCCGTGTGTTTCAACCTACGTCAATCGTAGAGCCGTAGCCTGCGTTAGCCTGCGCCTAGAATTTTATTTGTTCTCTTTCAGCAACTGCTGCTTAAAATTTCTTGGGATATCCTAAAGTTTCCTCAACTACTTTTGGAAATCCTCAGAGAACTGAGGTGGAGACTCTTGTGCTGGGCAAGTGGAAGTTCCCGGTTTGGATCAAATATACCAAATTTGAGCCACAAGGCATCGAGTACTGGGTAGCATCTACCTCTCTTCGTTGCAAAATATAAGCACCACCAAGGAATCCATTGTGAAATATGATTATTTTTTGTGCAAGCTCCGGATGACAGCAATAGTTAAATTCGAACAGGCCACTTTGCTGTTCTCTAACCCGCCTCCTTGTGATGTGAGCTGCGCTTACACACAAACATATTTTCCACAAAGTAAGGATGTGGCACTATGGCACTGGAATCAAATACCACTATGGGCATTTAGCTGTTTCTCCTAACCCTAATGTCGAAAATGTATTTAATGGAGATTTTTTCCTCTTTTCTAACAGCGCAGCCACATACATCGTGGGCTTTACTCTTATAAAACTGTCATGTCCTTGGCAATTTATCTCTCCGGGCAAACCACCACGGCATGTACCACATCCTGTATCGCAGATCCAAGGCCCCTTGGGGAGAGGTGGTGGCCCTACAGGGCGGTGGGACCAGGTTGAGGGACAGGGGCGGACGGTGGAGGGAGAGGAGGAGAGAGAGGGGACGAAGGGCAACAGGAAGAGCCGGGAGGCCGGGAGGTGCGGTGCGCCCGGCACGTTGGCAGCCTAATCTCATTTGCTGCGGTTGTCTCCCATAGGCGTTATTTCACGACAGGCCTCGCAGCAATCCGTCAGAGGGTGGAGGACAATCGCACTCAGGCTGAGGCGACGCACGGGCGGAGGGCGGAGCCGCGTGTGACGTGTTGATGACGAGGCGGGCGGGAAGCGGCGAAGCGGCGTGGGGGTCGGTCCCTTCGGTTGATGACTATCGGCCGAGGGAAAGAAAAGTCGGAAGTGGATGGGGCTGGATGGTTGCGGGACGCCGGTCGCGATCCATGCAGCGTCTGGAAGCAAAGCCACAACTTATCAAGGCAGTAAACATCTCTTGTTTAATATCGCCCTTTGTTAGCACAACTGCCTAGAGTCTCTTCCCCCGCCCTTCTTCCTTCACATTGTTGTTTTTTATAATATTTTTTTTCTGCGTTGGCTACAACAATTTAATAGCTGAAAACTTGTTGAGGGTAAGGGTACGGGGGGAAGGGGATTAGGGGCCTCTTGTACCCGTGGGCAAAGATTGAAGAAACAACAAGAAAATTATAGCGTTTCACTCCCCCGGCTTTTATTTCCTCCGCAGGCGTCCCCCGTGGATCTCTGTTTGTGAAGTCCGTGATATAGTGCGCACTCATCCCGGAGCAATTTATGGCTTTTGGGCTCGCTGCAGGTCAGCCCCCGCCACGCTAAAATGAGTTTGTGTGTGTGTGTGTGTGTGCTAGAGAGAGAAAGAGAGAGTAGACAATGTGCGTGTGGGAAGTGAGCAGGCGTTTGATGATAGGCCTTGTCACCACTTTCTCCAAGCAAGGCCGTAGCTGAGCGCCGCAATGCGTATCCGCCGCCCGCCTCCACTGCACGTTTCAGTTTCTGCGACGCGGACAGAGGTCGACAGGACGTCCCGTTCTCCTACAGTGTGTAGCGTCGTTGTCTAGCTGACCACTAGGTCCCTTTTGGCCCCATCCCGTAGACGCCACGGCCTGGTGCTCGTCAGTCCTTACTATTATTTCCCCTATCGCCGGTGAAGCAGCCGGCGGCCGGCAGCAGTAGAAATAAAGCACACCTCATCGCGGTCATCATCTCTAACCGCGCCATTTAGCACAGTGCAGGCGAAAAAAGGTAGGGTGTGGTGTGGGGGGCGGAGGAGGAGGAGGGGGAGGTGGTGGGGGTCGAATTTAGCGGCATTCGAGTAGCGCTACTATTGTGTTCTCTTTCATGGGTCCCGTTATATATATTTTGCTGTTATTTTCTCGTCCATCCGTCCGTCCACCAACGCTGGTGGTCTGAGGCATTCCTGCTCCGTTTGGTTGTGGTTGTGCAGCAGGACTTGCCAAACAAAATGGTCTGGCGGGTGGCGAGTGGCGGACCACATCAATCACACATAATATCACGGCGGCGGCCACTGCGGGGACCGCGGTGAATGGAAACCGGGGGTTTGTGGGAGGGGGGGGACTCTCTTTGACCACGTCCTTGCCACGTACGGTCCACGATACGTGGCCCCATTTCATTTTTGCTCTTTCGCTTTGCAGCGACTGATTTTTTGCACGCGTGCTCCGTTTTGCACCTCGCTGATGGAGAAATCTCGGCTTGCCTTTTTTTTTTCGATGTCGTCGATAATAAACCGAAAATATCGCATTTTCTCTTTTCACGTGGAGCAGCGCGCGTTATGATGTTGGGGTTGGGATTGAATAAGTGTGCTGCTTATCGCCTGCCTGCCGCTACTTTGTGTGGGAGCGGCGACACACCGCGCGATCCGGATGGATTTCAAACTTTTGCTGGTCTGTATTGGCGGGCCGGAGAGCAGGCGAGGGGGCTGCTGCATTCTCAGCTTCCTTTCCGGCTGATCCCTCTTGAGTGCCCCGGGCGTTAGCAACTCTGGGGAAGGAAGGGCGGTGGTGGCAGTGCCAGAGCCCACGACGTCGTCGAAGTGGTAGCGACACCAGCCTCAGCAGCGCCTGCGGGTAGGCTTAGGCCCCCGCGTGCCCTCGGCGCACCGCTGCTGACCCGCCGGAGACGCACCTTGCTTGTTGCCAATACTATGGCAATCGGCCATTTCGGCCGTTGTAAATCTTGGCGGGAAGGGCGAGGTCGTGGGAACGGATGGGGGTCGGCAGCTCGGTCCTACGGCCCGCGCCGAGGCCACGCAACGTGGTGCGGGCTGAGCCGGACAGGGTGTCGGCCGGCCGAGCCAACACTATTTCGGACAACTTCAGCCGGTGGAACGCTCTGCCAACTGGACAGGCTTTTGGAGTTCGAGTAAAGGAGCATGAGGGCTCAAACTGCTACTTATTTTTTATTATTTTTTTAAATATATTTTCTTTGCGGTACCCGCATTTTTACCCACCCACTTCCGACCGCAGTTACGTGGTCAGCTCAGCCCCTGCCCGCCTACTCTTAAGTTTTCGCATTCAGCTCGTTCCAGGGCCCGACACGGCCTCGTTAGTTGGCCCCGCGACGCCCTCCGCCCCGCCCCGCCCCCACCACGCTGCGCACAAACGGCCAGCAGTGTGCATCGCTTAACACGCGCCACCCCGCCCCACCCCGCCCTGCCCCACCACGCCACTCCTTTGCCCTCCCTGTGGTCGCGCACGGCGCGCCGGGCCAGCCCCAGCGCGCGCACGAGCGCGCTTGTAAGCGCTTAATACGCTCATTTAGGATTCCTAATTACACTTTTACACCTGGCTGCTCCGCACACCTGTGTATGTACACCTGCGTGTACGCCTGTGTGCGCAGCTCTACAAGGGCACGTGGTCGGGCGTGTCGGACGTGTTCGGCAGCGCGCGCCAAAGGGATTCCATCTCCGTAAAACTTATTACGTTCTACCCCCTTCCCCTACGTCCTAGGGTCAAAGGGGCTCCTACGGCTCCCCGCAGCGCGCCCCTCGCGCGCCTCCGCCGAGGGGGCGCGGCATTGCCGCTGCACAGCAGGCGAGGCACTCACGGCTCCGGCGGCCGACCTTCCCTCCGAACCATTCACGACCTCCTGCTGAGCGCCGGCCCACACGGCCCTGCTGACCGCCGCTGCCTCTCCCGGCGGCCTCTGGCGGCGCGCCGTCCGTCTCCTGACCTCGCCCAAACGGCCCCGCGGCCTCGTCCTGACCCTCCCACTACACACAGCAGGAACCCCCGGCGGGCCCTGCGTCCGGGGCGGCCTCAGACTCCTCGGATGATCCGCCGCGGCGCAGTCACAATGGTTGGGCGTCGCCCGGAGCGCGGGCCCGGGGCCCCCCGCACGGTGGTGGCATTGAGCCCCATCTCATTGTCTCGCGTAATTTGCCCTTCCCTTGTGGTTGTCTGGTGGACCGCACGCCCTCCCCGCCGCCCCCTTTTCCTACCTCCCTTCCCCCCTTCCCCCTTATCCGCTCCACCCCTTCCGCACTTTGGAACTAATCCTCGGGGCTAAACGCAGCCGGGTGTTATGGTATGCAGACGGTGGCTTTATTGGACGCGGCAGTGGGCTGATGTGGGCGCCGCGTCGCCTTCGCCCCTCCCCCCCTCCCTCCCCTCCCCTCTCTCTCTGTCTCCGCCGGCTCTCCCGCGGGAGCCGCGTCTTGTTAAAGTAGCCGTTGAAAAGGCGGAAGGGGCGTTAACATGTACGCCGCAGAGAGCCAAGCACCGGCTCCTTTTCAGCTCTGCAGAAAGTGTGTAAGGAAGCAGAAACAAGTTTATGAAATGATGCCCTGAGGGAGGGACAAGGATAGGTTCCTAGGCGAACACGACGCGTTATACCCGTGGAGCTAAGATGATTCCAATGCTTGTAAATGATTTGTCAGAAAATTCAAAAGTAATAAAAAAAAATACTCTACAGATACATGACAGTGTAATGGACTACACAGCAAGAAACACAATGAAAATCCACATCTATAAAAGAACTACAAGCTAAGCGTACGTAAAGGTGCATGGGTTGGCTCCCTCGTGCAAGGCTTCTTGGGTTGGGACGTCCCGGCAGAATAATCTTTTTGATACCCTCCTATCCCGTTATATTCCGTATGCGGATCGCGGATTTACTTCCGCATGTACTCTGCCATCCGCGTTTGTTTTGCAAAATCATCTTGGCGCGGTTTCCCTTTTTTTTTTCTAATCATCCTTTGCATGTAGATGTGGTTTCATTGTGTACTGGGAACGGCTGGCTTCGCCTGTTCTGAATGTCCCGATGTTCTGGCTAGAATCCAGGCCCCGCAGGTCGGCGCGGGGGCACGTTGAGGGGCGGGGCGGGAGCGCACGGGCCCGGGCCGGGGCCTTGCCACCGTGATAACCCCTTCCCTCTTCCTTTTCTTCTCGATTCCGACTTTCTATCTCGTGATTTGCACACCCCATGTTCTGGGCAAGGAGCGCTGGAACATCTGTAGCTGTCGCGCGCGCGCACCGAGTCAGGTCCCTTCTCTTCTGCAGTCCGGCGGCTCCGTGTCCCTGCCACTGTTTGCAGCGGCGTATGCTCGTGCTATGCTCCGTCCGTAGCATTTTGTGGTCTGCTGCGATGATAAATATTTCGCGGAACAACAATATACATGTCCCTGCTATGTCGGGATGCTCTCGCGCGGCGCTATACGCAAACCAGCCCCAGCGTGTTCCTTGACTGACTTGTGTGTGTCGAGTGCGACCGAAATGTTTATGGATGAATGCAAATCGTACCCTATACATCCATCTATTTGTCATCTAACGGGCCCCATCTGAGGTGGCGGTTTCTGGTTGGTGTTTTCGTTGTTGCTTTTAGAGGGCTGGAAGTAGATTCATCAACGTCAAGTCGAATTTCCGATTTTTGGGCTTTCTTTAAATAACAACCATACCAAATTAGTATATGTTTGTCTGCATAATATTCCATCGTCTCGCACCCCCGTCACAATTTCGACTGCCACACTTAAAAGTCAACGGAAAATATTGCATGCATATAAAGTTGTACCACAACTATTCTTTTACACTTTTTCGTGTGTTCACTAGGCTCACCTGTCTCGTATCACTGTTGTTCAATTCACGTGGTGTCGCATTCCTTTACCTGTAAAAGCTGTCACATTCTTTTGGATGCTACTGTAACATTATTTTTCATACCTTGGCCCAGCGGCACAACTCGAACTGCGGCGCTACCTGGCTACCTGTAAGGCGGGGGCCGGGAAATAAATGCCGTGCCCGGACTGCGGCGCTCCGGGCAGGGGACGGGGGGAGAATGCTTGAACTGCGGCGCAGTGTGCGACGGTAACAGGGGTGCACGTCGCAGGCGACTAACAAACCTAACTCAATACAGAAAATCAGTAATGGTATTTTCAAATAGAAGCAAGCAAACGTAAACTAACAAACCTAATTTAATACAGAAAATCAGTCATGGTATGTCAATGCAGCGTTGCACTCCGCTATCGCTCCGCGCAACGCTTTGGCATGGGTGCCTAGGCCGATGTCCTTTTAGGTCCGTCACACGTCATATTATCACTACATTACAATAGCTGTACCGAAAAATAAAAACGAAGCATACTTTCA